>NW_006921815.1:1265218-1267480 GCF_000298275.1 Orycteropus afer afer
GATGTCATGCTTGGTAGGGTGGAGGGTCGACGAAAGAGGGGGAGGCCTTCAACGAGATGTATTGATATGGTGGCTGCGATGATGGGATCAAGTATAGCAGGGATTGTGGGGCTGGCGTGGGATCGGGCAGTGTTTCATTCTGCTGTGCATGGAGTCAATATGAGTCGGAAACAACTCGATGGCACTTAACAAAAACAACAACATATTAGAAGAAATACAGGAAGACTACTCTAAGAAGGGGGGGATTGGAGGCAGAGACAAGATGGCATCCTGCTAACACATTCTACCCAATCCCTCTACAGCAGAGAATCAGAAAAATTGGGTGAAAGAGATGCAAATAATGATCCTGGAATTCTGAGCATCAAATGAGAAAATAGAGTTAAATTGAGAGAAGAGGGACTGGCCGAAGTGTGGACATTTTGAATAGAGGGATCAGATACTGACTAGGAGGAGGACAAAATCTGCAGAATCCACATGGCCATAACAACACAGTGTAGACAGATAGTGGGAATTCACACTTATCCACCTTCCCTTTTCTTTTCTTTTATTCTATATTTTAAAGGCTTAATATTCTATTTTCCTTCTCTTTCTCTTCTTTTTCTCCTTGGTTTTTCTTTTTTCTTTCTTCTTGCCCCACTCAACAAGAGGAATACATTAACTTTCCACTAGTCAGCCATATGCACTGCACTCATACAATGAATAAGCACCATTACCAGGTCCTACACCATTAGCTAAACATCTGATGATAAACAACACCTGCTCATTCTAACAGCAGCTCCTTTCCATGTCAAACACAGACCTGCACCCACATTCCCACCAGTTATTCCTCCAATGCATAGATAGCTGTGTAATGCCCTGATGCTACCAAGTCAACAATCAAAGGAGCACACCCACCACACTTATCTGGATATAGCCAAAAAAAAAAAAAAAAGAAAAACCAAAACAGGGTGAAATAAACCAACACACAATCCGCAAATAAAAATAATTTTAAAATGTCTCTTAGACACAGATGACTTCAATTCAAACAAGGACTCAGGACAAAATAGTAGAAGGAAGTGACCAAAATAAAGATGTAAGATATCTCCCTGAGGAAGACACAGGTATAACAACTACTTCATAAGGAATTCAAAAGGATGGATATATATATATATATATATATATATATATATATATATATATATATATATATATATGAAACCATAAAGAGAAGCAAGGAAGACACAAACAATACACTTAAAGAATTCCAGAAAATCATACAAGAGCAAAATGTAAAATAAATAGACAATTAGAAATCATACAGAAGCAGCAGATAAAAATCCAGAAGATGAACATTAAAATTACAGAGATAGTTAACAAGTTGGAAGCAAAAAAGAGTAGAATTAAACTGACTGAAGAATGCATATCCCTGCTTGAAGACCAATTCTTTGAAACCAACTTGAATGAGGAAAAATCAGAAAAAGAAATGAAGGAATGAAGAGAAATGAAGAAAAACTAAGAGTTGTATAGAATGATATCAAAGCAACTAACATACCTGATTGGCACTGCAGAACAAGAAGTATTAAAAAAAAAAAAAAGAACAGAAAATTGTTGAAGATTTTCTAGGAGAAAATTTCCCCAATATCATGAAACATGAAAAGACATCCATCCAAGAGGCTCACTAAGCCCATACAGGACAGATCTGAAAAGAAAGTCACCAAGACATACCATAATCATACTTTCTAAAACTCAACAAAAAGGTGTAATATTCAGAGCAGCTCAAGACAAATAAAATGTTACCTACAAGGGCAATCAATAAGACTAGGCTGTGATTTCCCAGCAGAAGTCATGCAGGTACTAAGGCAATGGGATAACATATACAAAAATCTTGAACAAAAAAATTGCCATCAAGAATTATATATCCACCAAAACTTCCCCTGAAATACAACTAAGAAATTAATGCATTATTAGAAAAAGAGAAATTAAGGAAATTTGTAAGACACCAGACCAGCACCATAAGAAATGCTAGAGAAAACAAACAAGAAAAGAACAACAGAAGATAACAAACTAAGATTTAAGACACATGACAACACCACTCAGAAAACAGCACAGCAAAAGAATTCACAAATGTAAAATAATCTTACAAAGTGGAAAATAGAGAAGAAGAGGAGTTAGTTTGTGACAATGATTACAACACAAAAAGAATAAATGGTATAATTACAAAACTTCCACATAGAAAGGAAGTCAGGGCAACATCAACATAGAATAGCCTTTTCTAAACTTAGG
>NW_006921815.1:1267910-1287687 GCF_000298275.1 Orycteropus afer afer
AGCAACCAAAAAAAAAAAGATCAGGATTGCTAATGTTGTCTGATAAAATAGGTTTCACGGCAAAATCCAGCATCAGGGACAAGGAAGGGCATTATATAATGATAAAAGGGGAAATTGACCAAGAGACACAACCATATTAAATACCTAGGCACCCAGTGAGAGAGCACCAAAATACATAAAGCAAGCATTAACTAAATTGAAAGGAGGACTAGACAATTCAGCAACAACAGAATAACACTTTTATTGAAGGACAGAACTATAAAAATCTCAACCAAGATATAGAAGATCTCAATAATACAATCAACCCACTCGACCTGATAGACATACACAGAATATTCCATCCAACAAAAACACAATGCACATTCTCCAGTACACATGGATCATTCTCTAGAGCAAGCCATATGTTAAGCCACAAAGCAAGCCTCAACAAATATAAAAATATCAAAATACTACAAAGCATCTTTTCAAATTACAATGACATAAATTTAGAAATCAACAAGAGGAAGGCCCAGGAAAAAATAAAATACATTAAAACCACATAAAATACCGCTCAACAACCCTTGGGTAACAGAAAGAAAAAAAAAAAAAAAAAGTATGTGATGAAAAAAATTCCCTGAAACAAATGAGAATGAAAACACAACCTACCAAAACCTTTGGAACTCAGTGAAAACATTACTTAGAGGTCAGTTTATAGTAATAGATACACACATCCAAAAAAGAAGAAAGAATCAGAATCAACACCTTAACCTATTAACTCCAACAATTAGAAAAAGATCAATAAAAGGAGTCCACAGTGTCCAGAAAAAAAAGAAATAATAGTGTCCAGAGGAAAGGAAATAATAATGATCAGAACCAAAAACAGAAAAAATAATAGAAAAGAATCAACAAGACTGGAAGCTAGTTCTTCAAAATGATTAACAAAAATGACAAACCACTGGCAAATTTAATGAAGTAAAAGAAACAGAAGATGGAAATATATGAATAACGAATAAAATGAGTGATATTCCAACAAAACAAACTGAAATAAAAAGGATAATAACAGAATGCTATACTCCAACAAATTTGAAAACCTACAAGAAATGGTCAAATTTCTAGAAACAAAACACCTACATAAATTATCACAAACTGAGATAGATAATTTGAACTGACTCATAACAAAGGAAGAAATTGAGAAGTAATAATAAAATAAAATAAAATAAAAACCTTTCCCCAACATACAAAAAAAAAAAAAAAAAATCCTGGCCCATACTGTTTCATTGGAGAATTCCATCAAATCTTCAGAGAGGTGATATCTTCTCAAGCTGAACACAAAAAAAGATGGTGTATTCCTAAATTCACTCTAGGAAACAAGCATGACTCTGATACCAAAATTAGGCAAAACCAAAAAAGTGCCAGTAAGTTGGATCTGACTCATAGTGACCCCTCCTTGAGTTTCCAAGACAATATCACTACGGAAGTAGATTGCTCAACCTTCCTTCCAAAGAGTTGCTGGTGGGTTTGAACCACCAGCTTTCTGATTAGCAGTCAAATGCCTTAGGCAAAGATAGCATTGAAAAGAAAAATATATAGATAGATAGATAGATATGTATCAGAGATTGGCAAAGAAGAAGTAAAACTATACTATCTCTATTTGCAGATGACATGATCCTATCCTATCACTGGTACAATGATAGACCCATGTATCAGTGGATAAGAATTGAGAATACAAAAAATAGATCTATTCACCTATGGTGTTCTGGTTACCTAGATCTGACAGAAATATACCACAAATGAGATGGCTTAAACAAACATGAATTTATTCTTAAAATTTGGAGGCTTTAAGTTCAAGTTCAAAGTATCAAGCTCTAGGAACTAGGTGAAAGCCCCTCAGCCTTGGGCTTCAGCTCTGCCTCCAGCTCCTGGCCCACTGAAGCTAGAGGCTTTTCTTCACTCAGACAGCTGCTGGCTGCTGAGGCTGCCAAGCCCAAGGTTGACAAGTAAAAAGGTACAGTCCTGTTGTGACCAAACAACACAGCATGTCATTAATTTGAGTCCATTGTAAGTCCCAAGGTTGGCAGAGTATGGCAGGCTACTTAACAACGACACGGCTCCATGCAGGGTCCAAGCATGCCATCAGTTAGAGACCATTCCCCAAGGCTTCTACTTATATACAGGAGGCATACCACATTCCCTAAGGCAGCTACTCAGCTATTCCCAGTGGATTCTACCATGGAGTTGATTATCAGTCTCATCATGGGGAATACTACATCCAGCTGCCCAGCCATTCAGCCAGGCCCAGCCAAGTTGACACACAAACTGAACTACCACATATGGACAATTGACCTTTGAAAAATGGCCAAAAGCCATTAAACTATGAAGAGATAGTCTCTTTAACAAATGGTTCTGGCAAAACTGGATACGCATTTGCAGAAAAATGAAACTGGATCCATGTCTCTCACTATTCATTAAAATGAACACAAGATCTATCAAAGACCTAAATGTGAAACCCAAAACTATAAAGTTCATCAAAAGATAAAATAGTTGCAAACTTAAAACCAAAACCAAGCCAAACTCACTGCTGTTGAGTCAGATCCAACTTATAGTGACTCCTCCTTGGGTTTCTGAGGTTGTATCACTACAGAAGCATATCGCCCAATCTTCCTTCTGAGGAGTGGCTGATGGGTTTGAACTACCATCCTTCTGATGAGCAGTCAAATGCCTTAGACACTACGCCACCAGAGCTCCCAAGGGCAAACTTAGTGACATTGATTTATGTCATGCATGGACAATAAAGCATAACATAAAATGCACAAATAGCAGAAGAGAAACTAGATGACAGGAACCTTCTAAAAATGAAATTCTTATGTGTATATTTAAAAGACTTCTCCAAAAGAATACCAAGAGAACCTACACTTTGGGAAAAAATATTTGGCAATGACGCATCCAACAAGGGAGTTATCTCTAAAATTTATAGAAAACTTCAAGGCCTTAACATCAAAGACACACACACACACAAAAAAAATCCAGTGTAAAAATTGGCAAAGAACATGAACAGACACATCACCAAAGAACATATTCAGGTGACCAACAAACACACAGAGAAATGCTCATGATCATTAGCCATACAGAGACACAAATAAAAACAAAAATGAGATATCTTACCCCAGCAATTATAGCAAAGTTCAACAAAACAGAAAACAACAAATGCTGGCAAGGGTATGGAGAGATAGGAAATATCATGCACCACTAGCAGGATTGTAAAATGGTATAACCAATGAAAAAATGATATGGTGCTTCCATAAAAAGTTGCAAATAAAGATACATTTGATCCAGCAATCCCACTACTAAGAATATATCCTAAAGAGGTGAGATCTGGGACATGAATAGATATATGTGCATCCATGTTCATTGTACCACTATTTACAATGGCAAGGAGACAAAAAAAAACTTAAGTGTCTATCAACAGGTGAATGGATAACCAAACTATGGTACATACACACAATGGAATACTATGTAATATTAAAGAATAATGAAGAGTCAGTGAATCACCTCATTATGTGGATGATTTTGGAGCCCATTATTCTGATTGAAAAAATCAATCACAGAAGGACAAATACTGTATGAGTCCATTATTATAAAAAATCAAGGAAACTTTACACAGGGAAAGCAATTTCCTTTATTTGTTACTGGGGATGGGAGGGAAGGGAAAGAGAGAAAATAGATGGATAGTTAAGAGGCAGGTGTTGATATGGGTGAAGGGAAAGGCAGTATAATAAAAGTATGTGACAGCACAATATCACTAAGGGAAAGGAAGACATGGAGAGGTGCACAAAACAATAAAGGTACAATTATAAAGGTAAATGCTATTGCATACATAATACTACATGATCAGTAATAGCAAAGACTAAACTAGGAATGGCAAAATGATCAAGCAGAATGGCAAAAAGACTAAACTAGGAATGGCAAAATGATCAAGCAGAATGGCAAAAAGATCAGTTCTGGATAGGGGAAAG
The DNA here is from genome assembly GCF_000298275.1 of Orycteropus afer afer. Classification (NCBI taxonomy): domain Eukaryota; kingdom Metazoa; phylum Chordata; class Mammalia; order Tubulidentata; family Orycteropodidae; genus Orycteropus; species Orycteropus afer. The sequence continues at coordinate 1,271,903 of NW_006921815.1, forward strand.
GAAATATATCCATGACCATACATAGGTTTCTACATACCCATATGTGTGTGCTATAAAAAAAAAAAAAAAAGGCCATATGCAGTATAAAGCTAACAGGGAGAAAAATTATAATAACTTCTTAGCCATAGCTAAGCACTTTGAGGCAATGAGTTGCTGGGCCTGCAGACTGGGGACCATGGTTTCAGGGGACATCAAGCTCAACTGATACATCATAGTACACAAAAATAATGTTCTACACCTTGCTTTGGTGAGTAGTGACTGGGATCTTAAAAAGCTTCTAAGCAGCAATCTAAGATGTAACTATTTGTTTCTCCTCATCTGGAGGAAAAAGACTGAAGAAAATCAAAGATGCATGAAAACAGTTAGTTCAAAGGACAAATGGAGCATGAGAACCCCAGCCTAAATGACTCTGATACCAGAAGATTTAGGTGGTTCCTCACTAGAAATACGAAACAGTCAGAAAGAGATCGAAATTGGAGATACTGGATAGAGTTGGAGAAAAAGTGGAACAAAATTTTAAAACACCAAGTTTACTGGTCAGATAGATGAAACTAAGGTGACTATGACCCTCACTTGTCACCCTTCAGGCCTGGTACTGAACTCACTTCCACGGTTGTGGCTGAACTCTCAGTCGAATTATAGACAGGCCTATTACTGAACAACCACACCAGGGAGACACACCCCTTAGAAAACTAAAGCATGGGAGATCGGAAGTGCAGCATTTGCACAGGGGAAAAAGGCCAGAATGAGTAGTGAAGGACAGATGGAAAGGGTATCCAGAGTTAGGGAGTGGGAGGAAAGCTGGGATACTTCAGGGATTGCAATCAATGTCACAAAAAAAAAAAAAAAATGCTCATGAACCACCAAATGTGAAACAAAACTGTTTTGTAAAATTTCATCCAAATCACAATAAAAAGTTTTGAAAAAGATGTGAGGATTGGTTGCTTTGTCTCATAGACTTTCGACATACTATCCAGAGGGAAAGGTCCCTGGAGAAGGTCATCATGCTTAGTAAAGTAGAAGTCAGCAAAAAAGAAGATCCTCATCAAGAAGGGATGACATAGTGGCTGCAAAAATGGCTCAAGAAAAGCTAATATTGGCATAGGATGGCACAGGATCAGGCAGTGTTTCATTTTGTTGTATGTAGAGCTGCTATGGGGCAGAACCAACTCGACAAAACCTAACCACAAAAGCACAGTGAAAAAATATATATAGGTGTTGTATTTCAGCTTAACTTTTATCTCTGTTATTTCTTCACATTTGAGTTTTATCTCTGTGTACTTAAAAAAAAAAAAAAAAAAAGACACTACCAATTATAATTAATGTATGGGAGCTCTGGTAGCATAGTGCCTAAGGCACTTGACTGCTAACCAGAAGGCTGGCGGTTCAAACCCACCAGCCACTCCTCGGAAGGAAGGTTGGGCAATCCTACTTCCGTAGTGATACTGCCTCGGAAACCCAAGGAGGGGTTGCTATGAGTCGGGGCTGACTCCATGGCACATAACAACAACAACAACATTACATAATAGATGATTGAACAATCAAAGAGGTATGTATAGTCTTGTTCCTCATCCTACATTTGTGAGTAGCAACTGGGGTCTTAACAGCTTTCAAGTGGCCATCTAAGATGCAGCTAATGGTCTCCCATCATCAGAAACAAAGAAGAATGCAAAAAAACAAGGACATTTAGAAGCAAGCAGCCATAGGACTGGATGGCCCTCGAGACCAGAAGAACTAGATGCTGCCTGGTTACCAATGCCAACCACTCAGGAAAGGATCAAATCTGGAGATCCTGGATAGAGTGGGAGGGAAAACGTGGAACAAAATCCAAAAACTCAATAATGAGCAGAATAACTGGTTGCATGGAGTCTGGTGAGACCCCCAATACTATGGCCCTGGGACACATTCTCGGCCTGGAATAGAGCTCACTCCCAAGAGCTGGTTCTCAGCTCAATAATAAACAAGATGTACACTCAGACCAATCAACCCAGGGTGACGCACCCACATACTCTATAGAAATACATCCCTTGGCACAATTGACCACAGGGCACCAGAGGGGCAACATTTGTACAGAGGAAAGGTGGGACACACAAGAGTGCATAACTATGAGGAGCACGGGGTGTAGGGGGGGGGCGGTTATTAGTATGGGAAAGGAGGAGACTGCGTTAGGGTTGGGGATGGCAAATAGGGAGTGAAACTAAATGTACACGAAATGTTGAATGTAAAACAAGCTCTTAAAATAATTTTTTTTTTAAAGTGTGTGTATCTACTTATTTATTTAACTATGAAATTGAGGTGTTAAATACAGTTTCATCAATGAGAACACAAACATTATTATTGATATTTTAAACATATTAATAATAAAGAACAATAATTGCAACAAGGTATAGCAAATCATGATGTAAAGTTGATAAAATGCCCATCTGATACAGATTTGAGACACCAAAGAATTGCATCAATGACAATAGCTGCATTGCTTTTATTTTATACTGCTGAAGTATTCCCCAGATTACTCTAGCCACTAAATTCCAAATGAAATTATATAATCTTGCCTTACATTAATTTATATCTTAAGGATTCAGTTCTATAGATATTAATTGTGTATCTGAGCATTGAACACAAATTTCTCTCAGAGTTATATAACCACTTACAACTCAGGCCATATTTACATTGACTGTCTTTAGCTTGTTACAAATCATACATCCCACAGCTATTCAGAATATATCCCTACTCTAGCACAACAAATCATATAGATCATTTACACCTCAGAGAAGGGGACTCAGTTAATTTTCTCACTGACTATTATGGTGGCTTTGTAATGTGTCAACTTGGCTAGACTGATCTACATTTCCTCTAATCTCTGGTAGCATAGTGGCTAAAGCACTTGACTGCTAACCAGAAGGCTGGCGGTTCAAACCCACCAGCCACTCCTCGGAAGGAAGGTTGGGCAATCCTACTTCCGTAGTGATACTCCCTCGGAAACCCAAGGAGGGGTCGCTATGAGTCGGGGCCGACTCTACGGCACACAACAACAACAACAACAATCTCTTCCCCTAAATTTTTTTTCACTCAGGAGGCATTGCAGGAGGGATTATTGTGTGATATTTGGAGGGCAGAATGAGGAACAGTCATTTTGCAGTTCATGCACCTTGATCTGAGGGCTCATCTCATTGGTGTGAGATAGCAATTAGCATGAAATTTCTCCATTTTCCCCCGGTTCCCTTCAGCTTCTCAGTTTGTTTGTGTTTAGCTCTTTAACAAAGGATACTAGCTTCACCTGCAGGACATTCACATAAGCAAGGTGAGAGGCAATGAGAACTGCCAGCTTATGTTTGTGGGTTCCAGCTTGCCCCTTTTCTCACTCACTTTATATATTTTGTTGACTCCAACTGCTGGCACTGTAGAGTTTAAGCCCAGAATCAAATGCAAAGTGAATCACAGATTACAACTCTATAAAAAGTCAAATTCCTGTTGTGTGCATATGTGTGAGTATACATACATTTATACACACACACACACACACACACATACACACACATTGTGCTTCTCTGATACAACCTTTACTGACACTGGTGTCTGAATCAATTCAAGCAAAAGGGGCTTTGCCTCTCAGAGAATAGAAGATTTTGATTTTTAAAAAATCCTGTACCATTTATTTCATCCTGAAGTTAATCAAGGAAACATCCTGATAAACCCATAACTAAGCTCTACTGATAATCCTGAGAGTGTGCTCATTATCACGTATAATTTAATAGATATTTGCTTTTCTAAAGTAGAGAATTTTCAAACATAATTTTATTGCATTATTTTGTTTAATTTTATTTCAAATCCCTATATGTAAGTTATGAGTCAGATCCGACCCGATGACAGTGAGGTTTTTTATAAGTAAGTTAATAAAAATTGGTACAGACAATAAAGGTAAATGTTATTGCATACATAATACTACATGATCAGTAATAGCAATATACAGTATATGGTTTATGTTTATTTATGTTATTAATCATATACTTTCAATTACAGTAATCTTTATGCCACTATTGTAGAGCTTTTTTTTTTTTTTTTTTCCTACACTTTTAGGTACAAGTAAGTAGAAATTTAACTTCCAATTTTTTTTTTTCCTTTTTTCCTAGATAGGTCTTCCTGGGTTATGAACATTTAACTTAATGGACAATTCCTGTTATTGTTGTTAGGTGTCCTCAATTGGATTTCTAATCATAATGACATCATGTACAACAGAACTAAACACTTCCAAGAGTCCTGCAAGATCTTCACAATCTTTGCTATACATGAGCCCATAGTTGCAACCACTATGCCAATCCATTTCATGGAGGGTCATCTCTTTTTTCATTGACCTTCTAAGTTACTAAGCATGGTTATCTCCTCCAGTGACTAATCCCTCCTGATAACAGGTTCAAAGTATGAGAGAAAAAGTCTGGCCATTCTTTCTTCTAAGGAGAATTTTGCCTGTCCTTCTTCCAAGAAGGGGTGGCTCTATACGAAGGCGGGGGCCTGAGGTAGGCAGGCCTGGGGCTTGCAGGCTACTTTTCACTTAGGTATGGCTCTATATTAAGGCCTGGGCCTGAGGTAGGTGGGCCTTGGACTTGGGGGCTACTTTTCACTTGGGGGTGGCTCTATATTAAGGTCGGGGCCTGATGTAGGAAGGCCCGGGTCTTGGAGGCTGTTTTTTGCTTGGGAGTAGCCCTATTTTAAGGCTGGGGCCTAAGATAGGTGGGCCCAGGGCTTGGGGCTGCTTTTTGCTTGGGATTGGCTGCATTTTAAGGCAGGGCCCCAAGGTAGGCGGGCACAAAGCTCTGGGGCTGCTCTTCACTTGGGGGTAGTTCTATGTTAAGGCAGATGCCCAAGGTAGGAGGGCACAGAGTTGTTAATAATAACTAAGGGAGAAAAACTTGTCTGTCAGTTTGTCATCCTAATGGCTTATGTGTTGCTGTGAGGCTGGAAGCTATGCCACCACAGTTGCAAAATGCCTGCAGGGTTACCCATGGTGGGTTTCAGCAGAGTTTCTGGGCTAAGGCAGACTCAGAAGAAAGAAGAGGCCATCCATTCTCACATAATCAGCCAGTGAAAACTATGAATAGCAGTGAAACACTGTCTGATGTATTACTGGAAAACTTTATGAACAGCTCTGAAACATTGATATAGTGCCAGGAGATGAGCCCATCAGTTTGGAAGGCACTCAAAATTTGACTGGAGAAGAGGTGACTCCTCAGAGTAGAGACGACCTTAATGATATGGATAGAGAAAAGCTTTCAGTACCTCTGTAGGCTGGTGTGGCATGACTCAAAATGAGAAGAAACAGATGAAAACATCTATTAATGACTGAAATATGGAATTTACGAAGTATGAATCTAGGAAAATTGGAAGTTGTCAATAATGAAATGGAGCACATGAAGACTGATATCCTAGCCATTAGTGAGCTGAAATGGAGTGGTTTTGGCCATTTTGAATCAGACAACCCATATGATCTACTATGCCAGGAATGACAATTCGAAGAGGAATGCTGTGGTGTTCATTGTGACAAATGTGTTTAAAGATATCTCCCAAAGTATAAGGTTGTCAGTGATAAGATAATATCTACTTGCCTATAAGGAAGATCAGTTAATACAACTATTATTCAAATTTATGCACCAACCACCAAAGCAAAAGATGAGGAAATTGAATATTTCTACCAACTTCTACAGTATGAAATTGACCAAACATGCAATCAAGATGTGTTGTTTATCACTGGTGACTGGAATGCAAAAGTTGGAAACAAAGAAGCATTACCAGTAGTCGGAAAGTATGACCTTAGTGATAGAAGTAATGCCAGAGATCTCATGATAGAATTTTGCAAGACCAATGACTTATTCATTGCATATACCTTTTCACGAACATAAGTGGTGACTATACATGTGGACTTCACCAGATGGAATACACAGGAATCATCTGTGGCAAGAGGCAATGGAGAAGTTCAATGTCTTCGGCCAAAATAAGGCCAGGAGCTGACTGTGAAACAGACCATCAACTGCTCATATGCATGTTCAAGTTGAAATTGAAGACAATTAAAACAAGCCCACAAGAGCCAAAACATGACCTTGATAATATCACTCCTGAATTTAGAGACCATTTAAACAATAGATTTGATGCATTGAATACCAATGACTGAAAACCAGAGGAACTGTGGGATGACATCAAGAACATCATCCACGAAGAAAGTAAGATGCCATTGAAAAGACAAGAAAGGAAGAACAGACCAAAATGGATGTCAGAAGAGACTCTGAAACTTGCTCTTGAATGAAGAGTAGCCAAAGCAAATGGAAGAAATGACAAGATAAAAGAGCTGAATGAAAGATTTCAAAGAGCAGCTGGAGCAAACAAAGCCAACTACTCTAATGAAATATAGAGAGACTGGAGTTAGAAAACCAAAAGGGAAGAACATGCTCAGCATTTCTCAAGCTGAAAGAACTGAGGAAAAAAATTAAACCTCAAGTTGCAATATTGAAAGAGTCTATGGGCAAAATATTGAATGCTGCAGGAAGCATGAAAAGAAGATGGAAGAAATACACAGAGTCTCTGTACTAAAAACAATTGATCAATGTTCATCTATTTCAGAAGGTGGCATATCATCAAGAACCAATGGTATTGAAGGAAGAAGTCAAAGATTCACTGAAGGAACTGGTGAAGAATAAGGATCTGGGAATTGAGGGAATACCCATTGAGACTTTTCAACAAACAGATGCCCCACTGTAGGCACTCATTTGGCTATGACAAGAGATTTGGAAGACAGCTACCTGGACAACTGACTGGGAGAGATTCATATTTGTCTCCATTCCAAAGGATGGTGATCCCACAGAATGTGGAAATTATAGAACCATATCATTAATATCACATGCAAGTAAAATTTTATGGATGATAATTCAAAAATGGTTGCAGCAGTATATTGACAGATAACTTCCAGAAATGCAAGCTGGATTCAGAAGAGGATGTGGAATGAGGAATATCATTGCTGATGTCAGATGGATCTTAACTGAAAGAAAAGAATACCAAAATGATGTTTACTTATGTTTTATTGACTATGCAAAAGCCTTTGATTGTGTGGATCATGACAAATTGAAGAAAACATTGAGAAGAATGGGAATTCCAGAACAATCGATTGTACTCATGAGGAACCTGTACGTAGATCAGGAGGCTATCATTCAAACAGAACAAGGGGATACTGCATGGTTCAAAATCAAGTAGGGAGTGTGCCAAGGTTGTATCCTTTCACCATAGTTATTCAACTTTTATGTTGAGCAAATAATCCAAGAAGCTGGATTATGTGAAAAAGAACATGGCTTCACAATTGGAGGAAGACTCATAAACAACTTGCAGTATGCAGATGACACACCTTTTCTTGCTGAAAGTAGGGATGAATTGAAGCACTTACTCGTGAAGATTAAAGACTACAGACTGAAGTATGGATTACACCTCTATATAAAGAAAACAAAAATACTCACAACTGGTCCAATAAACAGTTTAACAGTGGATGGAGAAAAGACGGAAGTTGTCAAGGATTTCATATTACTTGGTTCCAGCCACAACACCAATGGAAGCAGCAGTGAAGATATCAGAGGACCTACTGTATTGGGCTAATCTTGTGCAAAAGACTTCTTTCAAGTGCTGAAGAGAAAAAATATCTCCGTGAAGACTAAGGTGCAAGTAACCCAAGCCATGGTATTTTCAATCACCTCTTATGCATGTGAGAGCTGGACAATGAATAAGGAAGACCAAAAAGGAATTTATGCTCTTGAGTTGTGTTGGAGAAGAATGTTAAGAATACCATGGTCTGCTAAAAGGATTAACAAATCTGTCCTGAAGGAAGTGCAGCTAGAATGCTCCTTGAAAGCGAGAATGATCAGACTATGTCTCATCTACTTTGGTCATGTTATCAGTAGGAACCATTCCCTGTAGGAGGATATCATGCTTGGTAAAATGTAGGGCCAACAAAGAAGGGGAAAGCCGTCAGCAAGTTGATAGAAACAGTGGTTCCAACAATGGGGTTAAGGTATAGTCATGAGACTGGCCCAAGACTGGGCAGTGTTTCGTTCTGTTGTACATAGGGTCACTATGAGTCAGAGATGACTGGATGGCACCTAAAAACAACAACAATGGTACATTTGATATTCTTTGCCAACACCACAATTCATATACATTGATTCTTCTATTGCCATCCTTATTGATTGTTCACCTTTCACATACACAAAAAGCTACTGAAAAGACAATGGTTTGTGTCACACACACCTTAATTTTCAAAGGGATATCTTTTAACATTTTAAAGACTTCTTTTGCAGCAGATTTTCTCAAAGCAATTTGTCATTTGATTTCTTGACTATTACTTCCATGAGTGTTGATTTTTGACCAAGTAAAATTAAATCTTTGACAATTTCAATTTTTTCTCAATATTTCCTGATGTTGCTTACTGGTCCATTTGTAAGGATTTTTGTTTTATTTATGTTGAGATGCAATCCATACTGAAGGTCCTAGTCTTTGATCTTCATCAGTAACTGCTTCCAGTCTTCTTCAATTTCAGTAAGAAAAGTTGTTAATGAGTCTCCCTCTAGTCCTGACACCAAGTTCTTCTTCATATATTCCAGCTTCTCAGATCATTTGCTCACCATAAAGAGTGAATAAGTATAGTGAAAGATACAAATGTGACTGACACACAGCTTTCCTGATTTTAAACCATGAAGTATCCCCTTGTTCTTTTTGAGCAAATGCCTTTTGCTCTATGTACAGATTTCACGTGAGTAGAATTAAGTGTTCTGGAATTTCCATTCTTTGTAATGTTATCCATAAATTGTTATGATTCACACAGTCAAATACCTTTACAGAGTCCTTAAGACAGAGGTAAATATCTTTTTGGTATTGTTTTCTTTCAGCCAAGATCCATCTGACATCAGCAACGATATATCTCTTTCCACATTCCTCCTTTGAATCCAGCTTGAATTTCTGGCAGTTAATCACAATCACTTTTGAATTATTTTAAGCAAAATTTTACTTGTATTTGACCTTAATGATAAAAAAACCTAAAGTCATTGACATTCGGTCAGATCTGACTCATAGCGACCCCTTCTTGGGCAGCATTACTATGGAAGTAGATTGCTCAATCTTCCTTCCAAGGAGTGACTGTTGAGTGAATCACCAGCCTTCTGGTTAGCAGTCAAACGCTTAGGCTTTAAAACACCAGAGCTCCCATGTTAATGATATGATTCAGTAATTTCCACATTCTGCTGGATCATCTTTCTTTGGAATTGGCACAAATACGCACCTCTTCTAGTTTGCTGACCAGGTAGCTGTCTTCTAAATTTCAGGGCATAAACAAGGGAGCACTTTCATCATTAAATCTATTTGCTGAAACATCTCAATGGGTATTCAGTCAATTCTTGGACTCTACTTTTTCATGAGTACCTTTCAGTGTAGCTTGAACTTCTTCCTTCAGTACTATCTGTTCTTGATCCTATGCTACCTCCTGAAATTGTTGAACATCAACAAATTCTTTTTGGTGCAATGTATTCCTTCCATCTTCTTTGGATGCTTTCTGTGTTATTCAATATTTTGCGCATAAAATCATTCAATACTGCAACTCAAGTCTTGAATTTTTTCTTCAGTTCTTTCAGATGGAGAAATGTTGACAGCCTGTTCTTCTCTTTTCATTTTCTAACTCTAGGTCTTTTCACATTTCAATATAATATGTTTGTCTTTGTGAGTCACACTTTGAAATATTTTGTTCAGATATTTTACTCCATTTCTTCCATTTACACTTCCTCTCTTACCCCTCCACCACCTATTTAGCTACTCTTGATTTAAGTGCAAGTTTTAGAGTCTCTTCTGACATCATTTTGGTCCTTTCTTCCTTTCCTGTCTTTCTAATGACATTTTGCTTTTTTTCACATATATTCTTGATATAATCCCACAACTCATCTGGTCTTCAGTCATTGGAAATGAAATTTGAAATTCGTCAAATCTATTCATCTGACAGTCTCTAAGTTCATGTGGGATATAATCAAGATTGTATTTTGTCTCTCATGGACTTGTTTTCATTTTCTCCAACTTCAACTTATACTTGCATAAGAGGAATTGGTGGTCAGTACTGCAGTCAGCCCTGGCTTTATACTGATTGATATATTGAGCTTTCACTATCAGCGCTTTCCAAAAATATTATTCATTTGATTTCTGTGTATCCCATCTGGCAAGGTCCACATGCACAGATACCATTTATATTGTTGAAAACAAGGTATTTACAATGAATAAGTCATTGATGTTGCAAAATTCTATCATACATTCTCCAGCATCATTTCTACTACCAAGGCTAATTTTCCAACCTTTGCTTCTAACTTTCCCATTCCAATCACCAGTAATTTTCAATGCATTGTGATAGCATGATTGGTCAAATTCAGAGTGCATAAGTTGATAAAAAATCTTCAATTTCTTCATCTTTAGCTTTAGTGGTTGGAGTATAAGTTTGAACAAAAGTTACATTAATTGGTCCTCCTTGTAGGGATTTGCATACTATCCTATCACTGACAGCATTGTACTTCAGGATAGATCTTGAAATGTTCCTTTTGGTGATGAATGTGATGTCATTCCTCTTCGATTTTCTTCCTTGGCATAATAAAGCATATGATGGTCTGATTCAATGGCACAACTCCCACTTGCTCTTTAATGTTACGCAAACTTTCCCTTACTTTGAAAAGATTGAAGCAACCCCTACTTACAACAAATTTTCCATCAGAAAAATTTCATCACCTTTACTTGTTGCACGTGTTTCTAAGTCATTAAAAAGGCTTTATTTACATCTTTAAGAAAAAAACTCACTAATGAAAGCCTGTAAAAGAACCATTTGTTCCTTTCCAATTTACCTACAAATTCTTAAAGACACCGTTAGGAATGGATCTCATTCATACCTTGGTGATTTCCTGTAATAAATTTTGTCTTTGCATTCACTAACACTGGTAAGCCATTATTTTGGCACAATTTTGCATTGTGCACAAATGTTCCCTAAATTTGCACACCTTTTCTCCTCCTCCAAATTTTAGTAGTTCTCTCACTAATAATTCAGATCACCAAAACAGTCTCAGTGTATGTTTGCCCCCATATTAGCAATAATTCACAAGGTTGAGATGCTAACATTGATATAAAAATCCAAATAAGAGCAGAATGGGACAAGCAGTCTGATCATACTAGGATTGTTATCATTACCCCAGCTATTGATATAGTTAGCTGATACAGTTGTCCCAATCAACAAAATTTATATATTCCTTCATTTACAGATTTCTCAAAAAAAACAGCACATACTGTATTCAATAGCATAATGTAAAAATTCAAATAGAGGTGAAAAGAGAGTCGTGGGCAGAAGTAGCAAATTTAAATGATAAAAATTATAAAATAGAGATAATATGCCCAAGAAAAACTTAATTTTCCCACCAGCTGTTATAGCATTATGTACAAACATTAACTTCATTTACGATATTGCTGCTAAGCTAATTGTTTTCATAAGTTGAAGTTTGCCTGAAGGTACATTGGTAAACTTCCAATTCAAATGACTTTTGGAGCAATCCACATTGAGATGCAAAGCACAATATGGTCCAAATTCAGGGTTTTTTAAAAAAATTACAACTACAGTAATTATTTATTAAATTAACCAGCATTTTCTATTTTAATATGAATAAAATCTAAACAGTTATTACAATTTTCTTCCAAGATATACAGGTGCAACTTTAGTAATTAGTCTTCAAAAATAATCATTTTTCAAAACCACTGTATTTTCCAGTTTAAAAGGTGATCATTACATTTATATGTTATGTGAGAAAATTCACTTAAACTGATCTTGTATATATTTCCTGCTGCAAATGTGTTTTTACTGGTTTACAGAGAAGAAGGAAGAAATGATAACAAAGATTTCTAAATTTGTAGCTAATAATTATTTCCATGATATATTTCCACTGTCAGGGCTTATCACCAGTTTTCATAATTGATGTTTCATCTGTGATACCACAACTTTTTTTATACAATATAGCTAATTAGGTAGTCCTCATTTTCAGCTGATTATTTCTGTCCTCTGAGGAGCCTCATAGTATAATGGACAAAATGTCAAGAATAATTAGGAATAATGATAGTGGCATCTATGCTAACAAATGACATGCACCTAGACAGATTCTTTTATGCTCTGTTTTTGAAGAAGATATTTAAAAGATTTATAAAGAAAAACTCCTATACTTTATTTGTTCTTGATGAAACAAATAACAAGAGACCAAAAAACAAAAACAGAATGCTTTTACATTCTTATATGGCTCAAAAAGTCTGGATTTGTTTATTTTTTCATATTTATATAGGTACAATCCATTGACAATCAAACACTGCACAGCTTTGTATATAAGAATATTTCTGTGGATGTAATCGTTTTGGTTTCTTTCATGTGATATTTGAAAGCTAATGGAACTACTTCATCACATCATGTTAAGACAAAAGAATTAACGGCTTCTTTTTGCTTTGTCTGGGATTATATGCTTTTCGTATATTATATACTTCTTGAATAACATAAAAAATTATTATACAATATAATCTTCAGTGATGGATCCTTAAGGTGAGTTACATAAGAAGAAGAAACCAATGCATTGCCTTGTGGTATCATAGTTAGTTTAATAATAAAGTGTCTTTTCTGTCAAACCATAGGGAAATAATTTATGCTAAACCCATGCACACTGCAGACTATGAATAAATCAGAAAATATTATTTTAGAGCTGCAAAATAAATATAAAAATGAAAACACTTTTCATGATATTATGTGTTTAAGATTTCACATTGCACTAAGTAAAGGGCAAAGTGAACAACTCTGCCTGATAAGAATCAGCATGAATCTAATGACCAAATTGTGAAAGTACAACCAGTTCTCATCTTCCTGCTTCTCCATCCTTGTTTCCATCTGCCAAGCAACACACTTTCTCTGAACCTAGCCAACTGGAGCTTAGTGAGAGTTCACAAGTTAGAAGGACATCTGATTTCAGATCAGTTGCTCATACAGCATTTCTCTGAACCCAGCCATCCAGAGATACATCAGAGCTCACATATTAGAAGAACATCTTCTTTAAGAGTACAGAATAGATAAAGATCAGCCCCTGCTGACTCTCACTGTAATTTGCTAGAATCTCATGGAGAGTGTACCATAGTTGCATTTGCATATGTATTATGACCAAAAGAATACAGAGAGAGAGAGACGTGTCAGATTAAGTCTTGAAGGGCTCCAGAATAGAGCTCCCATATCCCAAAGAGGGATGCACTATCTTCTCCTAAACATGGTCACTGATCAGGAAACTCTCATCCAGAAAGCTTATGTGAGTTTTAGGGTTCCTGGCTTTTATCAGCCTCCTCACATGGCCATGATTGATTGATTACATCATGCCTTCTTAGGCTTAGTTAACATTTTACTCACAGGCTATCCTTTTTGGTCTTGTCAGATTCAACTCATTAGCCTCACATATTATCTGGCCCTAAAGAACCAAAAACAAAGGCCAGATTTATTTCTACAAGGTGATTCCATGCTTTGAACATATCATCTAACATAGCACTTTGTTTTTTCATTGTGATTTGGTTCAACATTTACAGAGCAAATTCATTTTCCACACAGCAGTTCATACACATTTTGTCTCATGACATTGGCTTCAATTCTTCTCAATGTAAAAGCTCTCTTTCCATTTCCTCCCTGTAATCAGCTCTTCCCTGTCTCCATCGCTCCCATGCATCCCTGCCCCACCAAGCTGTCTCTATGTACAAATGTTGCCCTCTGTTTTCCCATTATTGATTGCTCCAAGGAATGATGTAAATGTTCAGCCTATATGCCTGTGTATTATTGGGCTGGAAGCCACAAGACTGAGTTCAATTCCAGACCTAAAGGATTGCTAGGGACAATAGTCTCATGGGTCTCACCAGGCTCAATCATACCAGCAAACCTGGTCTTTTTTATGATTTTGAGTTTTGTTCCACATTTTTCTCCCACTCAATCCAGGATTTCCTGGATTGATCCCCCTCTGAGTGGTTGACAGTGGTAGCTGGGCACCACCTAGTTCTCCTGGTCTCATTGTCATATAGACTGAGGATTACATGGTCTACCAGCCCCTTGAACTAATTGTTTCCATGCGTCTTTGGTTTTCATTCTTCATTGCTCTGGGCAAGGAGAGACCCATTATTGCATCTAGATGGCCACTCATAGGCTTTTAAGGCCACTACTCACCAAAGTAGAATATAGAACATATTTCTGTGTAGTATGTTATGTCAATTGAGCTTGATGTTCCCTGAAACCATGGTCCCAAGCCCACAGATCCAACTACTTACTCCCTCCAGGTAGCTGGTTGTGGCTGAAAAGACACCACAACCTTGTCCTGTGTCAGCTCTATAATTCCCTTGGACATTGTTACAACACATACAGATATTCTTGTAGAAATATCATCCACCAACCCTATACATGGTCATGGGTACACTGTCCTATGCCTAGACATTTCTGATCATTCAGCCTGTCCACCCATATATCCACCCATAGATCAATGCTCATCATCATGGAAAACTCAGTATTATATATGTATATGTATATACTGTTGTATGTACCTCCCATGTACCTCTCTATAACTTCCTCTTCCTCAATGCCACTACGTTGATCACTCACATTTGGTGCATTACCCTTCCCTTCACCCAAATCATACTTGCCTCTACCCATCTAGTAGTGTCATCAACACCTCCTTACATTTTTAAAAGTGTGACTTTGTTTTATTATTAGTTTAGCTTTATTGTTCCACTTGTAGTCTCAGTGAAGGAATTTAAAGATTTATGTTTAATATTACAAATAAACACTGTGAGGCTCAGAGGATAAGTGGTTACCTAATTAACAAGGTTACACAATTGGTTATACAAATAAATAAATGCTGTTAGAAACAGAAGACAGTCTTTCTTATTTCTAATATACTGTATCTAAGTCCTTCTCTCACACTTTCAACATCAAATTATGTGCACAAGGAAGATAAATTGGTTAAATAGTCAAATTTTACTCACTAGTTCAAACTGTAAATAAAATCTCTTAAAATATAAATATTTATTTTTATAACATTACATATATGTGTGTGTGTATTTTTTTTTCTTAATGAAATTAAGTATGAAGTTGGCAATCCCAGTCTCAGAAAGATCCAGTTATATTATCCAAGAAAGTATAAGCTCACAGAAAGCATTTTTAATTCTTGTGCATAAGCTTCACTCACAAAGTCTTCTGCATATTACCTTACCTGTCAATCAAAGTCAAGTAGTGTTGAACTTATGAAGTCAAAACTCACTTTCACATTAAGAAAGAGCAAGAAACATGAGGGAGAAAATGATATGTAAGAAGGTAACCCTTTAGTGGTCTTCTAAATTCCTCAATGCTTTATCATAAAAAAAAAAAAAAGAAAAGAAAAATGCACAAGAAATTTACTTAAGAAGCAGTTACTTAGTGTTGCTTACTCTTAACTTGTCTACAAATGTATAGGGAGAATTATATCTGTAATAGTGTGACATCCCTGAAGATAAAGTAATTCTCTGCCATTATATAAATCTGGGACAATCATGTAAAAAGGGGACTAAGCATGGGATGGTTTTCCTTGACCAATTCTTTGAGCAATGGACAGCCTTCTCAATTGATGCATTGAACACCAATGACCGAAAACCAGAAGAATTATGGGAGGATATCAAGAACATTATCCATGAAGAAAGCAAGAGATCACTAAAAAGAC
>NW_006921815.1:1288998-1299842 GCF_000298275.1 Orycteropus afer afer
ATTGCTTGGTTCTACAGTTGATGCCAGTGGAAGTAGCAGTCAGGATATTAGACGATGTGTAGCATTGGGAAGGTCAACCATGAAAGAACTGTTTCAAGTGCTGAGGAGCAAGGATGTCTCCTTGGGGACTAAGGTGCACCTGACACAAGCTATGATATTTCTAATAGCCTCATATGCATATGAGAGCTGGACAATGAATAAGAAAGACTGAAGGAGAGCTGATGCTTTTGAGTTGTGTTGCTGGCAAAGAATGCTGAAAGTGCCATGGACTGCTAAAATAACTAACAGATCTGTCCTGGAGGAAGTGTACCCAAAATACTCCTTAGAAGTGAGAATGGCTAGACTTTGTCTCACCTCTTTTGGTCATGTTGTCCGAAGGGACCATTCTCTCTAGAAGGATGTTATGCTTGGTAGGGTGGAGGGTCGATGAAAGAGGAGGCCTTCAACGAGATGGATTGACACGGTGGCTGCGATGATGGGCTCAAGTATAGCAGGGATCGTGGAGCTGGCAAGGGATGGGGCAGTGTTTTGTTCTGCTGTGCATGGGGTCGCTATGAGTCAGAAATGACTTGACAGCATGTAACAACAACAACAAGCATGGGATGTAAGGAATCCATTGACTCATTTAGTGAGGAATCTTGTTCTTTATAATAGGCCATTTCTGTAAGTATAAAAGGAAGACTGGAATTTGATTAAGAGTAATAAGACTGGAATTAGATTTTTATTGCCAAAAATTAAGTTCAAATGATTACTACCGTCCTTCCTCCCATGGAGTAGCTGGTGGGTTTTAACCACCAACTTTATGGTTAGGAGTCAAATGCCTTAAGGCACTGCACCACCAGAGCTCCTTATAAGCAGTCATAGAAGTAGAAAATGACACTGATGTCTTTCTTCTCTATGGAGTCTATGCACTCATAGACAAATGGTGAATGAGTTCTTCTGCTAGCCAAAAGCTTGAAAGTTTGACTCTAAACAGAGCCACCTCAGAAGATGGGCCTGGTGATCTACTTCAGGAAAATCAGCCCTTGAAAATTGTAGGGAACACATGTCTATTATGACATATATGGAGTATTCATAAATCACCATTGACACCATGGCAACAGGTTTGCTTCCTTCTCTCAACTCACAGCCATTGAGTCAACTCTGATTCATAGCAACCCCCACTGGGTTCTCAAGGTTGTAAATCTTTATGGAAGCAACCTGCCTCATCTTTCTTCCACAGAGTGGCTGGTGGGTTCAAACCACTAACCTTTTGGTTAACAGCCAAATGTCTTAACCACTGCACCACCAGAGTTCCTTGCTTCTCTCTCTAGGGATAGAAAAACCCACATCAACATGCATTCTACATATTGCCACTTAAGACACATACACTTTTCATCAGATAGGAGGAAATCTGTGAGGATGGAAAATCTACAACTCCTAGATATGAATGCTTCCATAATGTTCCCTTTCAAGTAATGAGAAAAACTAACCTTAATTCCTAATTTACTCTAGTGATGCTATAGATGCCACAAGTAACATTATGGGTGTTTCAAATGGTTGTTGTTGTGGTTATGTGCCATTGAGTCGGACCCGACTTATAGTGACCCCTCTTTGGGTTTCCAAGGTCGTATCACTACAGAAGTAGTGATACCAACTTTCCTTCTGAGGAGTGGCTGGTGAGTCTGAACCACAAGCCTTCTGGTTAGCAGTCAAATGTCTTAGGCACTATGCTACCAGAGATCCCTTCAAATGGTTAATATTTCTAAATTAGAAAAGCTCAGACTCTTACCTTAAAACAGTATTTTTAAAGTTCTTCTGTATATAGTAGATAATCATTTTACTGATTAATATTTATTATTTTGTGTAGACACTAGTCTGATGCTACAGTTAGAAAGTTAATAATTTACAAAGACTGCTTTGTAGTCTAATGGCTGCACTTGACTTTTGCTACTGCTTGAGGGCTTGCAACTTTGATGTTTCTGTCTTAAATTAAGAGAAGTAAAAGTCAGGTATCAGCTCTTGCTCTGTTACTTTTCTGAAGAGTTCTTTCAACTGAGTTCCATGAAGGCATAATGTGTTCTAACAAGAATATTGATTGCAAAATAAAGCCTAGTTCCATTATCTCCTTAGAGGAAGCCCAGATAGAGAGAGGTGTTTTAAAAGTTTGATTAACATTACTTCTCTGCTGAATATAAGTGTAATGTTAAGTCACTGGAGCACATAAATGAAAAGATTTTGAAGAGATTTGCTAAGTAAGCAAATCTTATCTTCCTCCTCAGTTCAAAATAAATGAAGAAATGCCAGGGCATCTTATTTTCTTTGACTGTGTCTATATTTCCATTTAGAGAAATTCTCTAAACCTCTAGATTTTACTTACTAGCTTGATAACAACTGTGTACAAAGAGCACTATTGCCTGCTATCCTGAGACCTAGGAATTGACAGTTAATACTTCTAAAGGTAACCTAAGGTGCCAATTATCCAACCCCAGTGTCCAAGTGAAACAAGCTAGCAAAAGCCCAGCAAGCTGAGTCTCTGCATACTGAGTGTGCTTAGAGAAAACTCAGAGGATCTCTTATCCAGTGGACATATCTTTGGTTATTCATCATCACTACAGTTGGCATTTCCAAATTCCACACAAACTACTAGAATTCAGCAACTGGTTATTTTACATATAATAAAGCTTATAAGTAAAACTAGGAGCTCTGGTAGCATAGCGGCTAAGACACTTGACTGCTAACCAAAAGGCTGGCAGTTCAAACCCACCAGCCACTCCTCGGAAGAAAGATGGGGCAATCTACTTCTGTAGTGATACTGCCTCAGAAACCCAAGGAGGGGTTGCTGTGAGTCGGGTCTGACTCAACGACACATAACGACAAAAAAAAAAATATAAGTAAAACTAAATATAAACCTTAAAACATACTTATTTGAATGCTTTGTCAAATAATAACTGAAAATTTTAATTTCATAATCCAAAAAAATGAAACATTGCTTTTGTGAAATCTGACATACTGGATTATGAGAAAAAATGATTTCTTATTCCCAAAGAAATGTAAGCTTAGAACTAATGTAAGTGTTTTGAACTCATCTCCTCAGTGTTTCTACTTCACAAACTACAATAGATGTTGTTGTTGTTGTTGTTGTTTGCCGTTGAGTCAGCCCCAACTCATAGTGACCCCTCCTTGGGTTTCCGAGGCAATATCACTACAGAAGTAGGATTGCCCAACCTTCCTTCCGAGGAGTGGCTGGTGGGTTTGAACCTCCAGCCTTCTGGTGAGCAGTCAAGTGCCTTAGGCACTATGCTACCAGAGCTCCCACAACAGATGTTAGACACTTAAAAAGTATTGGTAATGAGATAATTCCTCATAGCTGAAAGGATAGAAAAATGAATTTATGCTCTTTAATCACTGTTAAACAGTAAATCGATTTAGACTATTGCTGAAGCTTAAAACCAAACTCACTGCCATGGAGTCATTTCTGACTCTTAGTAACCTTATAGGATATAGTAGTACTCTCCAAAAGGGTTTCAAGGCTGTAAATCTTTATGGAAGTAGACTGCCTAATTTTTCTCCACTGGAGTGGCTTGTGAGTTTGAACCACCAGTCTTTTGGTTAGCAACCAAATGCCTTAACTACTGTGACAGCAAAGCCTTTAGAACTTGAAAGACCCAAGTAATTTCTAACTAGTCATAAAATTTATTTTCAGTGTATTTGCTGGAGCCTTGTAGATAATCATAAACAGAAGACATGGTTCTTTTACCTTGGCTCAATGCTTTTGCCATTGACAGTATAAAAGGTAATAAGAGAAGAAAAATCATTAGGAGGATGATTTTGTAATTACTGTAGTATATCACAACAGGTACAAAAATGGTTTAAAGCAAACCTAAGTGACTATACATTATTATGTGAAGACTTTGCTAAAAAACAATTAGTTTTCAAGTATTTTCAAATCTGATCATATTTTCTGTGTTTGATTAATTATGCAATATTATTAAACATTTTAGTATGTTGGTTTGGTCATTGAACTTATTCATATATAATTTAACAGTAGGTCCTTATTTCCCATTTTAAACACTTTCATCACCTGAAATAAGCCGTATTCTGAGACAAACTGCATACTTTTTATGTTTCTGGAAAGGTAATATGTAATATCCTGGTCCATCCTTAATTTCTCCTAAGTTCCTGTTACAAATCAGATTCTTTTTTTCAGAAACATCTCAAGAAAATATTCCTAAAGCCTGTTTAGATATTATTAGTAGTGTATCATATTACACTTTCTATATCTTCATACAGTTTCTGAGTTACATATTTCTATTTATCACTCTATTTATCACTCTATCTATTATCTATCTATCCATCATCTATCTATCTTATACATTCATCTATTAATCTATCTACCTATTTATGTATCAATTTAATCATATACCCACTTAAAACTATATAAAGGCTGCCTTGGATGGTAAATATAGTTAAGTGCTTGATTAGTATCCAAAACATTAGTTGTTTCAACTGCACTCAGAGCCACCTGGTAAGAAAGACTTGGTGATCAGCTTCTGAAAGTTCACAGCCTTTAAAACACTATGGAGCTTAGTTCTACTCTGGCCCACATAGAGTCTTCATGAGTCAGAACTGATGCATTGACAACTGGTTTGCTTCCCTCTCTAGGCCTTGGAAAAAACTCCCCATCAATATACATGCCACATGTTACCCTAAGACACATATGCTTTTGATCTAGTAAGAAAAATCTTTGAGGATGGAAACTCCAGCGCTCCTGGATATGACTGCTTCTTTAATTTAGGCATTTAAAAGATGGGTGAAACTGACCTTAATCTCTAAATTACTCCAGTGATATTATAGATGCTACAATTAACTGTAGAGATGTTTCTAGGGATTAATAATTCTAAATTTAAAAGCTCTTAATACATGCTTTACCAAACAAAAAAACAAATCTGCACTGTTCCATTGATTTTGACTCATAGTGACACTATAAAACGTAGTAGAAATGTGCCTTGGGATTTCCAAGGCTGTAAATATTTAGGGAATCAGACTACACATCTTTCTTCCATGAAGCTGCTAGTAGGTTCGAGCTGCTTACCTTTTAGTTAGCAGATGAGCTCTCTAAATTCTGTGCAACCTGGTTGCTTTACAACCAGTTAAAAATATTTTTTTAATACATCTTGTATATATTAATAATCTTTTTCCTGATTAATATTTATTATTTTATATAGAAGCTAAAGTTGATTCTAGAGTTAGAAAACTAATAATTTGCAAAGACTGCTTTGTAATCTAATGGTTGCACTTGACTTTTGCTACTGCTAAAGAGATTGCAACTTTGATGTTTCTGTCTTAAATTAAGAGAAGTGAAAGAATCAGGTATCAGCTCATGTTCTGTTACTTTTCTAAGAAGTTCTTTCAACTGAGTTCCATGAAGGCATAATGTCTTCTAACAAGAATATTGATTGCAAAATAAAGCCTAGTTCCATTATCTCCTTAGACGAAGCCCAGATAGAAGTGTTTTAAAAGTTTGATTAACATTACTTCTCTGCTGAATATAAGTGTAGGGTTAAGTCACTGGAGCACATAAATGAAAAGTGTTTGAAGGGATTTTCTAGGTAAGCAAATCTTTCCTTCCTCTTCAATTCAAAATAAATGAAGAAATACCAGAGCATCTAATTTTCTCTGATGGTGAGTTTCCGTGTTTTCATTTAGAGACACTCTCTAAATCTCTGGATTTTACTTGCTAGCTTGATAACAACTGTGTAAAAAGAGAGCTAGTGCCTGCTATCCTGAGACCTGGGAATTGGCAGGTCATACTTGTAAAGGTAACCAAAGGTGCCAATTATCCAGCCTCAGTGCCTGACTGAAGCCGGCTGGCTAAAGCTCACTCAGCAAAGCTGAGACACTGCATACTGAGCGTGCTTAGAGAAAACTCAGAGGATCTGTTAACCAGTGTACATAATCTTTGGTTTTTCATCATCACTATGGTTGGTAGGGAGAACTGGTGGCACAGTGGTTAAGCACTCAGGTATTAACCAAAAAATCAGTGTTTCGAACTCATTGGCCACTCCATTGGAGAAAGATGTGATAGTCTATTCATTAAATATTGTACCACTGGAAACGATATGAGGCAATTCTACTCTGTCCTATAGAGTTGCTATGAGTCAGAATCACTTAGATAGCAATGGATTTATTTTTTCCTTGGGTTTTGCAGTTCGTAATTCCCAAATTCCAAACAGATTATTAGAATTCAGCCAACTTGCCATTTTATATTATAATAAAGTGTATGTTGTTCTTAGGTACCATCAAGTCAGCTCCAGCTCATAGTGACCCTATGTACAACAGAACAAATCACTTCCTGGTCCTGGGCCAGCCTCACAATCCTTGCTGTGCTTGATCCCACTGTTGTAGCCATTGTGTCAATCCATCTCATGCAGGTTCTTCCTCTTTTTCACTGACTCTCAGCCTTACCAAGCATGATGTCCTTCTCCAGGGAATGGTCCCTTCTTACAACATGATCAAAACAGTTGACATGAAGTCTGGCCATTGTTGCTTCTAATGAGCATTCTGGCTGCACTTTTTCCAGGACTGATTTGTTCGATCTTCTGGCAGTCCATGCTATATTCAGTATTCTTCACCAACACCACAACTCAAAGGCATCAACTATTCCCCAGACTTCTTTATTCATTGCCCCACTTTCACATGTATATGAGGCTACTGAAAATCCCACGGTTTGGGTTAGGTAAACCTGAACCTTCAAAGTGACATATTTGCTATTCAACACTTCAAAGTGGTCTTTTGCTGCAGATCTACCCAGTGAGACAAGACTCTGATGTCTTGACTGCTGCTTTCATATGTGTTGATTGTGGGATCCAAATAAAACAAAATTCCTGACATCTTCTATCTTTTCTTCAATTATCATGATGTTGCTTAATGGTCCAATTGTAAGACTTTTGTTTTCTTTATGTTGAGGTTTAATCCGTACTGAAGACTATAGTCTTAAGCAAAGTTAGAACTAAATATAAACCTTGAAATATACTTCTTTGAATGGTTAATCAAACAGTAACTGAAAATTTTAAAGCTATAATCTAAAACATGAAAATTCCTTTATTGAATTCTGAAATACTGAAATCTGAGAAAAATGATTTCTTATTCCCCCAAAAAATGTAAACTAAAACAAACTTAACTGTTTTGAACTCATCACTTCAGTGTTTCTACTTTGCACACTAGTGGTTAAACACTTAAGAAGAAAGTAAAGAATGGTAATAGGATAATTCCTCATAGCAAAAACAATATTCACTGCTAAATAGTAAATAGGCTTGAATTATTGACAAAGCTTGAAAGACTCAGATAAATTTTAATTAGTCTAAACTCTAGTATTCAGTATCTTTTCTGGGGCATGATAAGATAAAAGGTAAGAAAAAAAAAAAAAAGGCATGGTTCTCTTATCCTGGCTTAATGACATTTTCATTGATGGTGTACAAAGCAATAATGGATGGAAACTCTTTATGATGTTGTCTTTGTAAGCAACATATTGTATTATAACAGATACAAAAATCATTTGAAGTAACTTAAGTGACTATATGTTATGTGAAAACTTCTAAAGAATTATTTTCAAGTTTTAAAATCTGATAATATTCTTCATGCTTTTTTAATCAATTTAAGAATATTATTAAATATTTTAGGATGTTGTTTTGCTAATTGATCTCTTTCAAATATAACTTAACAGTAGGTCTTTATTTCCCATTTTAAACACTTTTGCCAGCTGAAATAAGCCATATTCTGAAATAAACTGCATACATTATATTTTCAGAAAGACTATCCTCAGATTTCTCTGAAACTCTTTGTACAAATCAGATTCCACTTCTTTTCAAAAAACAGCCCAGGAAAATATTTCTAAAGCTTATCTAGATATTATTATTATTGTGTCAAGTTATACTTTCTTTTTATCATTTCTGAGTTACATATTTCTATCTGTCATCTATCTATCTATGTATCTATCTATCTATCTATCCCTCTATCTATCCATTCCTCTATCTATCCATCTATCTATCTATCTATGTATCTGTCTATTGTCTATCTATCCACTCTACCATACCTCCATGTATCAATCTGCCTATTTATTTATGTAGTAATTTAACCAGCTATACATCTAAATCTATCAAAAGTAGACCCTGAATGATGCAAATCGTTAAACACTTGATTGGTCACCAAAAGTTTGGTTTGTTCCACTCCAGCCAGAGCCACCTTAGAAGAAAATCCTGGTGATCTGCTTCTGAAAGTCCACAGCCTTGAAATCCTATGGAGCAATTCTACTCTGCACATGTAGTATCAACCTGATGCAGACTTTGACCCAACAGAAACTGACAACATCTCTCTCTCTCTCATCTATTTATCTAGGAGTCCCTAGATGGTGCAAAAGGTTAACACATTCACCTGCTAACTGAAAGGGAAGTTCCACTTTATCCAGATGCATCTCAGATGGAAGGCTTAGTGATTGAGCTCTGAGAGAAAAGCATTGAAAATCCTACAGAGCACAGCTCTACTTTGACACACACGGGGACTCTATTATTGGAGTAAACTGGATAGCAATTGTTATCTATTTATCTATCTATCTGTGTAAGTTTTTTCTACTTGTATTTATTTCTTCTTATCAAAATTATTTGATGATAATTTCTAAATAGGTTGTTTCATTCTTTGTCTCCTTGTATTGACTCTTATTACAGAGGAACAATTGTCATCTAGGGTGATTTTATCATCTTTAATATTGTATGGCAATTTCAAGAGGAACTAAGTAGATTTAGTAATGAGAAGCCCATCAATGCTAGGACAAAGTCAGGAAGAGTAGAACAAAGAGAATAGGTATATAAATCACTTTTATTAATTAGTGTTTTCCTGAATTATATTCATTTCCATGATTTTCTAGGCAATCAAATTGATTGAATGTTTGTTAATCACATAGACCTAGTCATTCCTACTCATGACCTAACAAGAAAATACTTTGTTAAAAACATATTTTAACAAAAGTCTTCAATATTTTTCTGTTGTGTTTTCTTATTACCATGCAAATACAAATAAAATGATTAAATTTAAATTTTGTGCAAATTGCAAATAATGTCTTCGTTCTGTGCTTTCATTGTATCTGGTTTGGTATTTAAGAAGCATAGATTATATTTGTAATAAAGGACAAAATAATTTATGCTAAGACTATATATTCATAACCAAAGTAGAATTTTAGATAATTACACAATTCAATCACAGTGTGTTTGAACTTACATTATCTAGATGGTATTACAGTGTAATTCTTTAGCAGAGCACTGCCAAGAAGACTGGGATTTTATTTCTTCTACAAACATACATTCTAATCATATGTATAAACCTGAACTAGTCTCTTTCTTCATCTATGAAGTGAAGCAGTTATCTTAAATAACACCAATATTTTTTTCTTCTAATAATTTATGCTTATCTCAGTTTTTCTCTTCCTTTTAGCTTTCTAAATATAGCTTAAAGAGCCCTAGTAGTACAGTCATTAAATACTTGTCTGCTATCTGAAATATTGCCAGTTCAAACTCACCAGCTGCTCTGAAGGAGAAAGATGTAGCAGTCTACTCCTATAAAGATTTACAGCCTTGGAAACCCTATAGGGAAGTTCTCTGTTAATATGAGTTGGAAATGACTCAGTGGCAATGAGTTTAAACATACCTTAAGGTCCTTGACCCTTTTCTTCTTGCTAAAAGTATTACTAATTACAGGATGCTATGGAATTTTCTGAATCATCTTCTTCTTCTTTTTTTTTTTAAGACAGTATATTTGGACAGAATCTCCAACTAAACATATACATATAAAAAGTGAGAAAATGTTTTAAATATCCTCTGAAATGGATTCAGTTAGACAAAATAAAGCCACTCTCCTCCTGATATAATACAGTTTTGAGGATTGAATGTGAACTGACTTTTAAGAAGATGAAATGAAAAAGCAGGTTTAAGCAGGGGTAATCTATACTTTTGTTGTTGTTGTGAGAAATAAAGCCTTATTCTAATGCATTTTCAGTAAGTAGTATTAATGATTAGTGACATTTTTGATCCTGTAACTAGACATACAAATTCTTAAATAATTAATGAAGTACTCGATACTGGATAAGATATCCATCTGCTAAGAAATGTTAGCGTGTAAACTATTAATATTGAAAACCTTACACAAAACATGAGGGAGATATTTTAGCATCAAGTAATAATAGACTTTAAATTACATAAGTTTTCAAATTTTCCTAGTTTGTATTATTAAAATAAGTCAGTCATTAAAGAGATAACTATGATCTAATAGCATGACGAACAGTGATAAATCTTTCCATAAATATACCTTCTCTCATGAAAGGAAGACATATTTACAGTTCTTGTTGTTAGATGCCATTGAGTCAGTTTTGACTCCTAGTTACCAATGTACAACAGAACAAAATATTGCCCAGTCCGACACCGTCTTCACAATCTTTGTTGTACTTACGCCCATTGTTGCAGCCACTATGTGAATTCATCTCATTGAGGGTCTTCCTCTTTTTCACTGAACCTCTGCTTTACCTCACTGCCATTGAGTTGGAGCCGACTCATAGCAACCCCTCCTTGGGGTTCCAGGGTGGTATCACTACAGAAATAGATTTCCCAATCTTTCTTCCAAGGAGGAGCTGGTTGGTAGGTTTGAACCTCCACCCTTCCGGTTAGCAGTTAAACGCCTCAGGAACTACACCACCAAAGTTCTTTTTTTTTTTTTTTTAATGAACTACTTTACCAAGCATATTATCCTTCTCTAGGGACTGGTCCCTCCTGATAACATGACCAAAGTGCTAGAGACAGTCTGGCCATCCAGGCTTCTAA
>NW_006921815.1:1299942-1301271 GCF_000298275.1 Orycteropus afer afer
CATGAAGAAAGCAAGAGATCACTAAAAAGACAAGAAAAGAAGAGAAGACCAAAATGGATGACAGAAGAGACTCTGAAACTTGCCCTTGAGCAGAGAGTAGCTAAAAGCCAATGGAAGAAATGACAGGATAAAAGAGCTGAACTGAAGATTTCAAAGAGCAGCTCGAGAAGACAAAACCAATTACTATATATAGAAATGTGCAAAGACCTGGAGTTTGAAAACCAAAAGAGAAGAACATGCTCAACATTTCTCAAGCTGAAAGGATTGAAGAAAAAATTTAAGCCTCGAGTTGCAATATTGAGAGATTCTATGGACAAGATATTGAATGACGCAGGAAACATCAAGAGAAGAGGGCAGGAATACACAGAGTCACTGTAACAAAAAGAGCTGGTCGATCTTCATCCATTTCAGGAAGTGGCATATGATCTAGAACCAATGGTAATGAAGGAAGAAGTCAAAGCTGCAATGAAAGTATTGGTGGAGAACAAGGCTCTGGGAATTGACAGAATACTGATTGAGATATTTCAACAAACAGATGCCCCACTGGAGGCACTCACTCGGTTATGTCAAGAGATTTGGAAGACAGCTACCTGGCCAACTGACTGGAAGAGATCCATATTTGTAACCATTCCAAAGAAAGATTATCCCACAGAATGTGGAAATTATAGAACTATATCATTAATATTGCATACAAGTAAGATCTTACTGAAGATAATTCAAAAATGGTTGCAGCAGTATATTGACAGAGAACTTCCAGAAGTGCAAGATGACTTTAGAAGAGGACGTGGAACAAAGGATATCATAGTTGCTATCAGATGGATCTTGGTTCCAGGCAAAGAATGCCAGAAAGATGTTTACTTGTGTTTTATTGGCTAGGCAAAGGCAGTTGATTGTGTGGATAATGACAAATTATGGATAACATTGAGAAGAATAAGAATTCCTGAACACTTGATTGTACTCATGAGGAACCTGTACATTGACCAGGAGGCTGTCGTTCAAACGGAACAAGGGGACACTGCATGGTTTAAAATCAAGAAGGGAGTGCGTCAGGGTTGCATCCTTTCCCCGTACTTTTCAATCTATATGCTGAGCAAATAATCTGAGAAACTGGACTATATGAAGAAAAACGTGGCATCAGGTTGGAGGAAGAATCATTAACAACCTGAAATATGCAGATGATACAACTTTGCTTGCTGAAATTGAGGGTGACTAGAGGCACTTACTAGTGAAGGTCGAAGAATACAGTCTGCAGTATGGATTATGTCTCAACATAAAGAAAACAAAAATCCTCACAACTGGACCAATGAGCAGCATCACAATAAATGGAGA
>NW_006921815.1:1304848-1305381 GCF_000298275.1 Orycteropus afer afer
TCTTCTGGCAGTTCATGCATCATTTCTTCTGCAGTCTTCTTTATTCATTGTTCAGTTGTCACATGCATGTGAGGCTATTGAAAAGATAGCAGCTTGGGTCAAGAGCAACTTAGTCTTCAAAGTGACACCTTTGTTCTTCAATATTTTAAAGAAGTCTATTGCAGCAGATTTGCCCTACACAATAAGTCACTGATATCAAAGTTATCAATCTTTATGTGTTGTATTCCATTTTTCACAACACCCAATTTTCCTAGATTCATATTTCATACATTCTATGTTCCAATTATTAATAGATGTTTGTAGCTGTTTGCTTTCCTTTTGGGTCATGCCACCTCAGCAAATAAAGGTCCCAAAGCTTTATTCCATACACATCATTAAGGTTGCTTCTACTTTGAGGAGGAAGCTCTTTCTTAGCTATATTTTGAGTGCCTTCCAGCTTGAAGGGCTTATCTTCCAGCATTATATCAGACAATGATTCACTGCTATTCATAAAGGTTCAGTGGCCAATTTTTTTTTTTTTTTTTTTTTTTTTT
>NW_006921815.1:1309954-1334578 GCF_000298275.1 Orycteropus afer afer
CCACTGAAACCTACCCACCCTAGACAACACTGTTGGTATTTGAAATACTGGTATCATACTTTCAGCATCACAGCAACGCACAAGCCACCACAGTATGACAAATGAACAGACAAGTGGTGGCGTATCTACTGAGGAAGTACTAAATGGTAGTATTGTCCTGGATTTAAACATTAATATGAAGAAGAAAATATGTAAAGTTGAAGAAACTATCATACTTCTTTGTAGTACTGAGAGATTGAGAAAATCATTTCAGAGGGTCATTTTCACTATGTGTGTTCAGTAGAAACATAAACGTTTTGAGAAACAAAATGAGAAATTACATTTTAGTTAAAAAGTCATCATATCATCCTAAACGCATAAAAAATTATCTCCATTACCTGTATTAGTTTTCAGGTAATATTCTTTAAAAAAAATTATGAAACCTTTAGTAGTCATAAGGAGGCCTGATGATGCAGTAGTCAAGTACTTGGCTGTTAATCAAAAGATTGTTTGTACAAACCACCAGGAGAAAGATGTCAGGGTCTGTATCCATAAAAATTTACAGGCTTGGAAACCCTATGAGGGAGCTCTACTCTATTATATAATCTCACTATGAATTCAAATTGACTAACAGCAACAGTTTTGGTTTTGGATTTATAGTAGTCACAAAATGATATTGTTATTGGGTGCTGTGTCATACGTTCTTCTACATCATTACCTTATGTACAACAGAATGGACCACTGCCTGGTCCTGTAACATCCCTACAATTGTTGTTAAGTTTGAGCTCATTCTTGCAGCTTTTGTGTCAATTTATCTTGGTGAACATCTTTCTCTTTTTCGCCAGTCCTCTACTTCACCAACCATGATGGCCTTCTCCAGATACTTGTCCAAAGTACATGAGATGAAATATCACCATCTTAGTATCTAAGGACCATTCTAGTTGTACTTCCAAGACAGATCTGTTCATTCTTCTGGCAGTGCATGGTATATTTAATATTCTTTGTCAATACCATAATTCAAAAGTATCAATTCTTCTTTCATCTTCCTTATTCATTTTTCAGCCTTACACACATATCAGGCAATTAAAAATATCATGAATTGGCTCAGGCACATCTTAGTCTTCAAACCAATATCTTGTTTGTTTGTTTATTTGTTTTTTTAAATTTTTATTGTGATTTGGGTGAAAGTTTACAGAGCAAGTTCACTTTCCATACAGCAGCTCACATACACTTTGTCTCATTCCCACAATGCAGCAGCTACCCTCCCACTTCCTCTGCATAGCTACCTCTTCCCTGTGTCCTTCCCTCCCATGAATTCTTACTTCCTGAGCTGTCTCCTTGTGCATGCACTGCCCTTCTATTCTCCCCTGATTGATCTCTCCAAGGAATGTATCTAGCTCATATATCTGTGTTTCATTTATCTGGAAGTCACAGGAGTGATTTCAATTCCAGACCTGAAAGGCAGCTAGGGACCATAGTCTCAGGGATCCCATCAGGCTCCATCAGACCAGCAAACCTGGTCTTTTTTTTTAATGATTTTGAGTTTTGTTCTCCCACTCTATCCAGGATCTCCTACATAAATCTGCCCCCCCTTCCTCCTAGTGTTTGATAGTGGTAGTCGGGATCCTTCTAGTTCTCTAGTTCTGATTTCATAGTCATATAGGCTGAGGATCACATGGTGTACCAGTCACTTAGACTAATTGTTTCCATGTGTCTTTGGTTTTCTTCATTCTTCTTTGTTCTGGATTAGGAGAGACCCACCATTGCATCTTTTAAGATGCAAACTTTTAAGATCCCAGTCACTACTCACCAAAGTAGGATGTGGAAAAATGTTTTTGTATAGTATGGTATGCCAATTGAGCTTGATGTCCCCTGGGACTATGGTCTCCAGCCCACAGGTCCTACTACTCACTCTCTCTGGGTAGCTGGCTGTGGCCAAGAAGTGACTACAACCTTGTCCCCTGTCAGCTCTAATATAAACCTGGGAATTCTTACAGAACATATAAATATATTGTCTGAAATAGACAGAAACATTGTTTGCCAACCCTATACATGGTCTTGGGCTCACTCTCCACTGCATAAACATACCTAATAGTTCAGCCTGTCCAGCCATATATCTACCCATTTTTCAATGTTTGCCTTCACTAATAACACAGTACTGTATGTGCAAAAGGGTTCATCTTTGTTATCTGTACCTCCCATGAACCTCTCTGCATCTTCCTCTTCCTCAGTGCTTTGTTGATCATTCACATTTGGTACATTGCCCTTCTCTTCATCTAAATCAGTACTTGTTTCTACTTATCTAGCAGTGTTCAAAGCAACATCTTGGC
This sequence comes from Orycteropus afer afer, assembly GCF_000298275.1. Taxonomy (NCBI): domain Eukaryota; kingdom Metazoa; phylum Chordata; class Mammalia; order Tubulidentata; family Orycteropodidae; genus Orycteropus; species Orycteropus afer. Next base: position 1,312,264 of record NW_006921815.1, read on the forward strand.
TTTTTAACACTTCTAAAGAGATCTTTTACAGATTTGTCAATGCAATATGTTGTTTGATTTCTTGACTGGTGCTTCCAAGGGTGTTGACTGTGGATCCAAGTAAAATGAAATCCTTGACAACTTTAATATGTTAACTATTTATTGTGTTGTTCCTTATTGATTTAGTTGTGAGGATTTTTGTTATCTTTATGTTGAGGTGTAATCCACACTGAACAGTGTAATTTTTTTATCCTCCTCAGTGTTTCAAGCTCCCTTCACTTCCATTAAATAAAGTTATGTCATCTGTATATCACAGGTTTTTAGAGTCTTCCTTCAATCCTGCTGCCAGGTTCTTCTTCATGCTCTCCAATGTTTGAGGTAATTTGCTTGGCATACAGATTTAATAAATATGGTGAAAAAATACAACCCTGATACACACATTCCTTAATTTTAATCCATGCACTTTACCCTATGGTAGCCTTTGGTCTATGTACCAGTTCCACATGAGCACAATTAAGCGTTCTGGAATTCCCATGCTTCACAATGTTATCCACAATTTGTTATGATCCACACAGTCAAATCCCTTTGCATAGTTAATAAAACACAAGTAAACATCTTTCTGGTATTCTTTGCCTTCACCTAAGATCCATCTGATATGATCAATGATATCCCTCATTTTACAACTTCTTCTGAATCTAGTTTGAATTATAGTTAGCTCCCTGTCAATATAGGGCTGCAACCATTTTTTTAATTGTCTTCAGCAAAAATTTTACTTGCATATCATATTGATGGTATTATTTGATAATTTCCACATTCTATTCATTCACCTTTCTTTGGAATGAGCATGCATATGGATTTCTTCCAGGAGGTTAGCCAGATATTTTACAAATTTCTTGCCATAGAATTTTGGTGTTTTCAAAACTTCTTGTCATGAATGAGTGAGTACTTCCAACATTCCATCCATGTATTGAAACATCTCAATAGGTATTCTGTCAGTTTCTATTGTTGTTTATGGGTCATCCAGACAGTCAGCTCTGACTCATAGTGACTCTGTCTAAAATAGAATAAAAAATTCAAGGTTGTGCCCTGTCCTCACAATCCTTCAGCCCATTATTGTAGCAACTATGTCAATGTCCTTGAGAGTCTTCTACTTTTTCACTGACCCTCTACTTTAGCAAATGTGATCTCATTCTCCAGAGAGTGCTTTCTTCTGATGACATGACCAAAGTAAATGAGATGAAGTTTGACCATTCTCATGTCTAAGAGAAGTCTGACTGACTACATCTCCCACATTTCATTGTGCTCCTTCTAAGTAGAACCTTCTTTTTGAAGATATCCACGTGACTGAATAGGTCTTTGGTCAAAAGTAGTCTACAGGAAAACCATTGCTTTGAAAATGCACCATATTTCCTTAAAGAATGGAAAAGCAGGTGAGGGCATCTAAACATTTAAGTCACTATAGAATTCAGTTAAATTAATTCTCATTTCTTTATTGAGTAAAACCTAATAGAAATGTTTTAATAATAATACACAAATTAATTGTATAAACTATTTTAAAACTAATATAAGCATCTATAATTTTGATGAGGGAGCTCTGGTAGCATAGTGGCTAAAGCACTTGACTGCTAACCAGAAGGCTGGCGGTTCAAACCCACCAGCCACTCCTCAGAAGGAAGGTTGGGCAATCCTACTTCCATAGTGATACTGCCTCGGAAACCCAAGGAGGGGTCGCTATGAGTCAGGGCTGACTCGACGGCACACAACAACAACAACAACAATAATTTTGACATAAGTTAAATATTGTCTAAGTACACTACATGTATCCAAAATTACAATGTCATACTTATTTCATTAAACTAACAATGTGTTACACACATTCATGAAGTATCCAGAGATATACATAAACATGTATAATCATAGTAAACCTAATTCTCTTATCACCCAGTTTATTAGTAATTATATCATATTTATGACAATGAGAAGTAATCTATTATCTGACTATCTTGAATATTAATGACATATATCAGGTGGTAAAAATTGCCAAGGTATTAGGTAAGAGTGACATTGACTGTGATGGTTAAGGTTACATATCAAGTTGGCTGGGCCATCATTCTCTTGATAGTCTGGCCATTATATAATATGCAATTCAGCAGTTTTGAATGATGTATTCATCCTCCATTATGTCATCTGATGTAGTCATCCAGCATTTTTGCATAATACTCATTTTTGTATTACATCCTGGTCTTTGGGACCTAACCATGTCTATAAGGGAGGAGTGTGTGTGCTCCAATCCTTTGAAAATCAGAGACATTTGAAATTAAGGTGCAGGATATTTATCATGTTTTAATTTCTAAGTAAATTTCATAATCCAAATATTTCAAGATTCAACATGAAAATAGAATTGTGGAGATTTTATAATATATTTGGCATTTAAGAAATACTTTTTGAATGAACTATGTGTCAGTAACTGGGAATATAATGGTAAACATGATAAACATAGCCTCTGTCTTCAAAAAGTGAAGAAGACAACAAATAATTGTTATACAATATAATATGTTTTGATATGGAAATAAATACTGTGTCATGTCAGAAAATAATTCAAGTATAGACTAAATTTATTTTATATATAATTATGTTTCTTTGAAATCAAACTATTGAGGTATAAATTACATATATTAAACTGCACATATTTTTTTAATGCATATAGATGAATGAGCTTTGACAGACAGATGTATGAACCTATGTGACTGCCTATTAAATCACTACATAGAATTTTTCAGTTATTCACAATTTTTCCTCATGCCTTTTCCCAGATAATCTTCTCTACCTTAAGTCTGGAAAACCATGGTTCTGATATAAATCAGTGTAAATTAGTTTTTTGGTTATACAACTTCAGGTAATACAATCATGCTCACATCCTTCAGTTGTAGTCCCAAAATCCAAGAGTTTCAATTAATAGACTAAAACACATTACGAGAAGAAAAGCAGGTAAAATATCAAGCTTAATCTTGTATCTTAAAATAGTATAATAAATAATACTATTAAATTAGCCACTAGATCTTGGGATAGTATTCATTACCTTATACCAGTATTTTTCTTCCTTTTTTCCTACTGTTTCCTTTGTAAATTTTTTATGCACAACACTGTAGGAGATTTAAGAACATATATTTTATTATATCACCTTCTATTGTTTTGTATAAAAACTATCTGTTTTCCCTAAACAAGAGGACTGTTCTTAACAATTTTGTGAATTTATAAATAACTTGTTCACTTATCATATTCACTGATTATGGGAAAATTCTGGCCCACCCATTGTAAAGGCATAGGATTTATGTTATGCATTTTTAGAAACCTTGTTTCTACCTCCATTTTATGTCTTTAACTTTGTTGGATTTCTCTAGTCTAAATTAGCTGAGGTTACCAAATTCCATACTTCAAGAAATTAAAGGTTTTTAACAACTTCTGCAGTCTAAAATTGACCAAACATGCAATCAAGATGTATTGATAATTATGGGTAATTGGAATGTGAAAAAGGAAACAAAACAGAAGCATCAATTGCTTAAATGCAAGCTTAAGTTTAAGCTTAAGTAGAAGAAAATTAAAACGAGTCCATGAGAGCCAAAATATGACCTTGAGTATATCCATCTGAAATTAGAGACAATATGAAGAACAGATTTGATGCATTGAACACCAATTACCGAAGACTAGATGCATTGTCTTCAAGAACATCACACATGAAGAAAGCAAAAGGCCATTAAAGAATCAGAAAAGAAAGAAATATCATAAAAGAATGTCAGAAGAGACTCTGGAACATCTCTTGAACAGAGAGTAGCTAAAATGAATGGAAGAAATGATGAAACAAAAAGCTGAACAGAACATTTCAAAGGGCAGCTTAAGAAGGCAAAGTACTGTCTTATAACAACTCGTACAAAGACCAGGAGTTAGAAAACCAAAAGGGAAGAATGTGCTTGGCATTCTCAAGCTGAAAGAACTGAAATAAAAATTCAAGCCTCAAGGTACAATATTGAAAGATTTTGTGGGCAAAATATTGAGTGATGAAGGAAGTATCAAAATAAAACAGAAGAAATACACAGAGTCACTGTATCAAAAAGAATTGGCAGAAAATCAACCATTCAAGAGGTAGCATATTATCAAGAACTGCTGACACTGATGAAAGTCCAAGCAGCACTGAAGGAATTGGTGAAAAAAAAAAACAAGACTCCAGGAACAGACAGAATGTCAATTAAGATGTTTCGACAAATGGATGCAACACTAGACTCTCACAAGCATTTATGTCAATAAATTTGTAGGAGAGCTCCCTGGCCAATGAATTAGAACATCCATATTTGTGCACATTTCAAACAAAGATGATCCAACAGAATGTGGAATTTATTGAACAATATAATTAATATCTCGCACAAGTAAAATTTTGCAGAAAATAATTTCAAAATGCTGCAGTGGGAACTGCCAGAAATTCAATCCAGAAAAGGATGTGAAATGAGGAATATAATTGCTGATGTAAAATGAAACTTGGCTGAAAGGAAAGAATACCAGAAAGATGTTTACCTGTGTTTTATTGACCATGTAAATGCTTTTGACTGTGTGGATCATAACAAATTATTAGTAACACTGTGAATAATGAGAATTCCAGAACACTTAATTGTTCTCATGAGGAACCTAGAGATAGACCAAGAGACAGTTATTCAGACAGAAAAAAGGGTATCCTGCATAGTTTAAAAATAAGAAAGGTGTGAATCAAAGTTGTATTCTTTCACCATACTTATTCAATCTGAGCAAATAATCCAAGAAAATGAACTATATGAAGAAGATCACTGTATCAGGTTTAGGGTAAGTCTGTGATATGCAGATGACACAACCTTGCTTTCTGAAAGCATTTACTAATGAAGATCAAATACTGCAGTCTTCAGTATGGATTACACCTCAAAATAAAGAAAATAAAAATCCTTACAACTGTACCAAGAAGCAAAATCATGATAAATGAAGAGAAGATTGGAGTTGTCAAATATTTCATTTTACTTGGATCCACAGTCAATGCCTATGGAAGTATAATTGAAGAAATCGAATGACATTATTTTGGGCAAATCTGTGCTAAAAGACCTCCTTGAAGTGTTAAATAGAAAAAATGTCACTCTGAAGACTAAGGTGTGCCTGACCAAGCTATGGTATCTTCAATGTAAGTGCATGTGAACGCTGGGTAACAAATAAGGAAGAAAAGAGAAGAATTGATGCATTTGAAATTGGGAAATTGGCTGAAGAATACTAAATTTACTATGGACTGCCAGAAGAATAAACAAATCTGTCTTAGACGACGGGCAGCCAAATGTTCCTTAGAAGTCAACATGGCCACGCTTTGTCTCTCAAACTTTGGTCATGTTATTAGGAGGAGCCAGTACCTAAATAAGGATCTCATGCTTGATAAATTAGAGGGTCAGCGAAAAAGGGGAAGACTCACCATGAGATGGATTGACACAGTAACTGCAACAATGAGTGAAAGCACAGCGTGGACTGTGAAGATGGTACAAATGATGCAGTGGGTCATTCTGTTGTCCATAGGTCACTATGAGGCAAACCTACTTGATGGCACTTAACAACAGAAACGATTCTATACTATATATGTCTATATTAGCTGAAATTATTTAGCTAATTAAAATAAGCTAAAGTTTTAAATGATTTTCAAAATTATGTAAACTTAATTGTTTAATAATTATCTCAGATGACCACTGAAAAGTACTGTTTTTACCTTGAATTTCCTCTTTTATAAGTAAAATATCTTTTGAAACATGCATCTTGGCTTGCAACAATATCCTTCAAAATACTGAACTAGCAGACTTGGAAGTGTTACAAATAAAGTGAATTTGATATATTCTGAGTACATATGACCCTTTGTTGTTAGTGTTTACATGAATTGCACTTCCAGAAGCAAAGTCCAAATCTTACCAGCTGTTATAGCAACTCAGTCTTAGCCTATTACTCTAATTAATCTAGGCTCATTATAAGTGTTTCTGTATTCCTGCAAACCAAAAGTCAAAAGAGAAGATATAGAATCAATGAACTTTCTCTGATTAATTAAGAGGAAAGAAGACTCTAAATATTTCCAACATAGCAAAATTTTTTGATCTATAACAATACAGGCACATTTCCAAGCACACATTTAAAATATAAACTCAAAGGCATAAAAAACCTGCTCATAATTGGGATTATTGCTGCAGCTAGCCAGCTGGCTTTTCATTCATATTAAATGGCTAGTTTCTACCACACACATATGTGTTGTTTTTTTTTTAGTTATCCAAATATTATTAAATTATAAAAACTGCAACTCATTTTTTTTCTACCAAGAATAAAAATACTAATAAGTACTGCACAGTAGGGAATAAACAAATTCCTAATACTCAAGGTATAAATATTTTATACATATAATATTAACCAGCTTATTTAAAGACAGGAAGAGTGTGATGGAGCCTGGTGCATTAGGTACTATTACTTCAGAGGCTATCCTTTGCTGCATGACATGAACACAAATGCAAACAGTTAAATGAAACTTTTAAAGATGACAAAAGCTAAGTTATATTGTCCATTTTTGAAATTGTGATTGTGATAGTTGGAGCTGTGTGCCAGTTTGGCTGGACCACAATTCTGTGTGGTTTGAGCTATTGTGGTGTGGTTGTTCCCGTGATGGGATCAGATGACTATGTTTTGAGTGACCAATCTGTTGAAAGGGAGTTTCCTTAGGGGTGTGGCCTGCTTCTAGTATATCTGTGGACATCCTGGGAGAAGAGACATTCTTCTGTGGATAGGGATTCTGTTGTGTTGCCTACAACTTTCTGTTTGTTGTGAACAATCCACCATTCAACCTGGAAATCTTGGATTCATCATTCGTTGGAGTCAACAGCCAGTGTACTGCCTGCCACCTCTGAGCTCCTCAGCCCCTGAGGCTGCAAGAGTCAGGAAAAGCCTCCAGCTTGATATTTGATCCAGGAACTTTGGACTTGCCAGCTTCTATAAGTGTGTGAGCCATTATCCTAAGACAAATCTCTCTTTCTCTCTCTGTCTCTCTCTCTCTCTCTGTCTCTCTCTCTCTCTCTCTCTCTCTCTCTATATATATATATGTATATATATGTGTGTGTGTGTGTGTGTGTGTAAGCTTTACTGGTTTTGTTTCTCTAGAGAACCCAGTTTAACACAGTGATTATTATACTTTTGGTCTTCATTTTCAAATTTTTTATGCATACAATTAAAAACTCTTAAAATTAAATTGGATTTTTATTTCTGACCCACTAAGTAAGAATTTGTTTTCTAAGACCAACTTAAATAAATCATAGAATTCTCTAATACATGGTGCTTAAAATCATAGAATTCTCTAATACATGTTTTTTAACTCCAGAATTATGATTCCTAAACAGTCATTCTTTCAAAAGGCAGCTTCCAGGGAGTTAAATCAAGGAAAGATTCATGACATGGTAAACATTTGGCAAGAACCTCTTTCCATGCCTAGTCAGTTCTAGGATATGCTAGTCATCTTCTTGCAAGTTTCAGGACATATTATTCAAACCAGCAGCTAAATTCAAATCAATACCTGAGCCATGTCCTGAGATCTGATTCTGATACCAGTCTACTAGTTTATTTCAGGCATATCACTTGACTTCTGTGTCCTTCAATTACAGTTTTATAAATGGCTATAATTATTATAGTATTTGTGAAACTCTATTCTGTAGAGTTTTTGAATTATAAAAACAAAAAATCACTTGAATTGTTATTAAAATCATGGATTCCTGCATTCCATGCCATCTCTACTACATCAGAATATAAGTTGAAGAGGCCATAGAAATTGTATTTTTAATGAAATTCCTTTGTAATATCTATGCAACAATCTCTGAAACTGATTAAACTAAGCTGATAAAGTATGATCTTAGAACAAGAGATAGAGTCTGATCAGAAAGCTACATTATTTTCTTTCCCCAGCACCTGAGACCCCAGGTTATCAATCTGATGACTTCTCAGTCTTCAATTATCTCCACTTCTGTGAAATGATTTGGATCTCTCTAGCCATCATTAATACAATTCATTATCCATTCTTAATAAAAGTCCCATAATTAAATAAAAAATAAGAGTGATATAAATATGATGAATCTAAGAATAAATACTATGCTATTAAAGTTTTAGAATTTTGTATTATTTATAAAATGAGGAGCCTGTTATTAAGTTTACTGACTCTTCTTTACTGCCTTTCTTACTTCCTTCTTTTTTCATGCCAACCATCAGTGCCATTTCATTCCTTGTAATCTTTTGACAGCATCATTATAAATGATTCCTAATCAATCACCTGTTTATATTCCATCTTCAATCTTGGTCCATCTATTGTCAGAATCCTCTTTCTAAAATTCATATCTAATCACATTATTTACCTATTAAAATGTTTCTGGTAGTCAAAATGATTGTCTTCTTTTACCTTTTGCTCTGTCCAGACAAAACTATTTATTCTTCTCCAAATACATCATAGAGTTTCCTGTCTCTGTGCCTTAGCATAAGTTCTTCATTCTTTTGAAAATCTTTTACATATACTTAATGACTTTGTGAACAAGTGCTCAACTGTAGATCAAGTATATCTGTATGAAAATGTGTGTGTGAAAATGTCTCTGTATGAAAATGTCCATGATTTTAAAACTTTTTGTTATCTTTTTGAGTTTTCACTGTATGTTACACATGATCTTATCATTGATTCTCTTTGAACTGTTCCTTGTATGAGACAAGTCAACCCCTTGGTTCTTTTTGTATATATAACTCCTAAAGAGAAGCCTAGAAACCGTAATATTTTTATCACTTATCTCTTTACTTCCCAGGGCCACATGAAATAAATCATGGGTGAGAAGTAAACTCAAGTTTAGCTAATCAATAAACTGACCAAAAAACATGCATAAAGTAGCTGATAATATTTTATCTTTCATAAATATGAATTGAAAAATGTCAGAAGAATAAAGCAGTTTTCAGCTGGGAGGGAAACTGGAAATATCCATAGAAGGAAATCCTGAAATAGTGTCTAACAGGTAAAGAAGGGACAGGGTTATAAAGGATCATGGCATGTCTAAATTATGAGGAGAGTAAACATGGCTATATGGCAAAGAAACTATCTATACAAAATAGAAAGAAAGACAAAGACTCTGAGAAAAGAGTCACATTATAGCAGAGCACATATTCATTAAAGATTGTGTTCAAACTTCTACAATAAAGGCTCTTAGTGTTGCTTTAGATCCCCAAAGACCTTAGGTTTCTGAATTTCTTCATTGATCAACTATACTATGATTTATCTCTGCTTATGGTCTAATTATTTACTTTTTCTTTGGGCACCTTTAAGATAAGTTCTTCATTACCAAGAGCAACATGAGTGAATCTGCTCCTTTTAAACACAAGAGCCTACTTAGAAAATTTTATTTCCACTATAAAATGAATTACAAACTTGCTGAGGTGCTTCCTTTATTTCATCCTATCTCTCTTCTTTCTCATTGTATCTCTGAATCTTGCACTTGAAAGGAGAGTAGCTAAAGTGAGTGGAAGAAATGCTGAAGTAAAGGAGCTGAAGAGAAGATTTCAAAAGGTGGCTTGAAAAGATAAGTATTTTTAATGAGATGTGCAAAGACCTGGAATTAGAAAGACAAAAGTGAAAACCACTCTTGGCATTTCTAAAGCTGGATGATTTGAAGAAAAAATCAAACCTCGACTTGCAATATTGAAAGATTCTATAGGCAAAATATTGAACAATCCAGGAAGCATCAAAAGAAGATGAATGGAATACACAGAGTCACGGTATCAAAAAGAATTGGTCAATGTCTAGCTATTTCAGGAGGCAGCTTATGATCAAGAACCAATGGTAGTGAAGGAAGAAAGACAAGTTGTACTGAAGGAACTGGTGAAAAACAAGGCTTCAGGAATTGATGGAATACCTACTGAGATGTTTCAACAAATGAATGCAGGGCTGGAGGCACTTACTTGTCTATGCCAATAAATTTGGAAGAGAGCTACCTGGCTAACTGATTGCAAGAGACTGACCTTTATATCCATTCCAAAGAAAAGTGATACAACAGAATGTGAAAATTGTCAAGCGTATCATTAATATTACACGCAAGGAAAGTATTGCTGAAGATAATCCAAAAATGGTTGCAGTAGTATATTGACAGGAATACTCCAGAAATGCAAGCTGGATTCAAAAAAGGATTGGGAATGAGGGATATTGCTATTGATATCAGATGGATCTTAGTGAAAGCAAAGAATATGAGAAAGATTTCTACATGTGTTTTATTGACTATGCAAAGGCATTCAACTTTGGATCATAACAAATTATGGATAAGATTGTAAAGAATGAGAATAAAAGAAAACTTACTTGTGTTCATGAGGAACCTGTACTTAGACCAAAAGGATTCAAAAAGAACAAGGAGATACTGCATGGTTTTAAATAAGTTGAGGTGTACGCCAGGGTTGTATCCTTTCACCATACTTATTTAGTATCTGTATGCTGAGCAAATAATCTGAGAAACTAGACTTTATGAAGAAGAACATGGCATCAGGATTGGAGGAAGACTCATTAGCAACCTGAGATATACAGATGACACAACCTTACGTGCTGAAAGTGAAGGTGACTTGAAGCACTTGCTGATGAAAATCAAAGACTACAATCATCAGCATGGATTACATCTCAATATAAAGAAAAAAGAAATCCTCACTACTAAGCAACATCATGATAAATGGAGAAAAAATTGAAATTGACAGAGATTTCATTTTACTTGGATCCACAGTCAACACCCATGGAAGCAGCAGTCAAGAAATCAGATGTCATATTACACTAGGCAAATCTGTTGCAAAAGACCTCTATTAAGTGTTAAGAGGCAAAAAATGTGATGTTAAAGACTAAGGTGTGCCTAGCTCAAACCAAACCCACTGCTATCAAGTTGATTTTGACCCATAGTGACCCTTATTGGATTTCCAAGGTGGCAAATCTTTATGGAAGTAGATTGCCTCTTCTTTCTTCCATGGAAGGACCCAAGTCATAGTATATTCAATTGCCTCATATGCACATGAAAGCTGGACAATGAATATGGAAGACTGAAGAACAATTGATGCCTTTGAGTTATTGGCAAAGAATACTGAAAATACCATAGATGGCCAGAAGAATGAGCAAATCTATCCCGGAGGAAGGGCAGCCTAAAACCTCTTTGAAAGACAGAATGTCTAAACTTTGTCACATCTACTTTGGTCATGCTCTCAGAAGAGACCATTCCTTGGAGAATGATATCATGCTTGGTTAAGAAGATGATCAGCAAAGAAGGGGAAAACCTTCAATGAGATGTATTGACACAGTGGCTACAATGATGGGTTCAACCTTGGCAAAGATAGTGAGGATGGTGCAGGACCGGTCAGTGTTTTGCTCTGTTGCACATGGGGTAGCTATGAGTCAGAGCTAACAAAACAGCACCTAACAATGATAACATTTGAGTAGGCAATATGAAATTTTTCTTTCTGTAGGTAAAAAAATAATAAAATATCAGCAATTTTAGGTGGTTGTACATATATAAATATGTTTGCATGTATTATATAGTTACATTTAAATCTCTCTGTATATTTTATGTACATATATCTATATCTATCTATTTCGTAGAAGCTCTAGTACTATAGTGCCTAAGGCACTTGACTGCTAACTAGAAGTCTGGTTGTTCAAACCTACCAGCCACTCCTCAAAAGGAAGATTGGGCAATCTACCTCTGTAGAGATACTGTGTTGGAAACCCAAGGAGGGGTTGCTGTGAGTCGAATCAACTCAAGGCAGTGAATTTTTTTTTTTTGGTATCTACTTCATAGTTTGCTTTTTTTCATCTAAATTAGAGAAATTCAGAGCAAAAAAGAAAAAAAAAAGTATATGATTTCCTTTGTGCTTCTTGCACCATTTATTCTAACAAATTCATTTAAAATATGTTACTTAGATATTAGGCACTGTGAGAAGTTCTATGCATTCCATTTAGTGTCTATTTGGAAGAAACATCCTCTCTTTTAGGTGTACCAGTTTTTCTTCTCCCAAAATCCTTTTTTTCATCTACTAGGTCCATACTTGTAAATACCCTCTTCCTGTTACAATATTCATATTTCATGTTTGTTTTTAAATAAGACAAATTGGATACGTCTTAATCTACATTGTTCTCATGTGAAGTAGTTTGCTTTGTTTCCTTTCTTTTATTTTGTTTTCAATGCTCTTCCATTCACAGAGGAAGAGTCTTAGTAGAACAAAAGAATAAAAATTGGCATTCTTTTCAGGCATTCTATCTCTCTGGTGGCATAGAGTCTAAGGCATTTGACTCCTAACAGAAGGCTAGGGGTTTATACCCACCAGCCACTCCTTAGACGGAAGGTCAGGCAATCTACTTCCATAGTGATAAGGCCTTGGAAATCCAAGGAGGTGTCATTATGAGTCAAATCAGACTTGATGTCAGTGAGTTTTTTGTTTTTTTTTTTTTAATCATTGTTTAGATGGAAAATTATGATGTGTATGTCTTGGGGAGCTCCTCAGCTACTTTGAGAACTGTACAGCCAAAAAAGGACAGTGCATGTCAATTAAATCATTAAATCAATATGAAAATTCATCCACATTTTTAGACAGCTGGAATCTGAGTTAGAACTCAACCTTGCTGCCTTTCTGTCAACTGACAAGTAAGTAATGGTCAAGGGAATCTGTTTGGCTTATTTTAAAGAGGCAATGAACTATTTATGTTAAATCACTGTGACATGTAGCCAAAAGGCCATAAACAATGTGATTTTCTGGAGGACATAGACTTCCTTAATGGTGATAATAGAGACACTGGAAGATATTTTAAAAAGAGAAGTTGTTGAAGATTTCCTTGGAAATCTTTAACACAAGTGAGAGCATACATAATGTCTGTAACTAAAATGATGCATAGAAGATGAATAAATAAATGATTTATGTAAGTCTATTCCAGGACTTTAATCTATGATTTCAAGAAGAATGGAAAAGGTTAACCAAATTTATATGCAAGCTTTTCAGAACAGAGAGTATCCAAATGTCAGAATATTGAATAACATATCAGAAATGGCATAGTTAAAATAAACATATTTCTGACATATCTATGCTTGCCTATATCAATACAAGAAGCTAAAAATAGTTGTATATTACCAACCTCTAATTGGAAAAATATTCACTTGTAAGTAATCATTTCTTCAGGGCAGCAACCTGCATTATTTGTAATTTAATTTTCTATAATCACCATATTACCCCACAGGAGTGTTATGAAGTATGACTAATTAATGATTATAAAGCATTTTGAAAATTCAACATGCTATATTAATGCTAAGTAATAATGATAACAATAATGTCAAGAGTGTAGTACATCAATGGGCCCTTTCAAAGGATAAACAAAAGTAAGCAAATTAAATAAATAGCTCATTGTCTGAACTATTATTTGTCCAAAATTAGTATAATTTTGTATTTTATAAATCTAAAGACTGCCACTATTGAACTAGTCATTTATTCAAATTTGGTCCTAGAAATTGTATACTAGAAAACCTTTCATAAATTGGACTATGAAGAAATTAGACAACAGAATATTTGTTTTTTATTTCTTGTAACGCTTAAAAGCTTTCCAATAAAAATTTAAAAAGTCACACACAAATCCGCTTATTCATGCATGAATTACTTAATTTAACATTTTTCTGTATTAATTGTAATATCAAAATTCAAACTGCTATGGTGTCAGTGTTCTAAGTCATCTTTGAAAATTCCTACAATTAATTACATATCTAAAATGTGACAAGACCTAGTTTTGAAATCAAGTAATCTATTGATAATTAAATTACAGTTACACATGGATCTTCTTTTCGGGGTAATAAACATAACATAAATGGTAACTACAGAACATTAGTATAGTCAGAAAAATAATACTCTTTCCTATGGCAGAATGTATAAAGTTTGCTATATTTGGCCACTATTTTTCTCTTTCTTCTTAACACTCTCCATGTTTTAGTTTGGGTCTGCATAGCCCTGGCCTTGAGCTCATATAGCTGGGTGCAAAATGGGGTGTTGGAAAGAATTGTGTGCTAGTAAGTTTCTATTATTTTAAACCAATCAAGCTATTAAATTTGCCTAGCCATAGTCACTTGTTCAACTGTGGGAACACTAGAGAACCATCTTGTGAATACTTAGAAGTGTTTTTTCCCCACCTAGAGGAAAATGAAGAAGCTGTTAGCCATGATTACCTCTAACCATGAGGAAAGTCAGTCTAAAGATAACAGAATGAGACAAAAATTTTAAAAAATCTCAGAGAAACAAAGACAGAGCTCTGATCAAAACAAGTTTCATGCCTACCCTACTTCTAAGACACACAGATACATGAGGCAGTATCTATCTTCTATGTTTTTAAGGTGGTAATCATATTAGATATTTATTTTAAATAGGCATGTGAACACTAACATTTTATAATTACTTCTTTTCATATTTACTAGATATTTAAAATGAAAAGCTCCTGTTGTCTAATGATAAAAATTAATTACACACAAATGCCCTAGCTTTAATATATGAAATATATATTTATATAAATACTATTTTTATATATAAAACCAAAGCCAAACCCACTGCCATTGAGTTGATTCCAACTCATAGCAACCTATTGGATCGAGTAGAACTGCCCATAGGTTTTCCAAGGCTATAAATCTTTACAGAAGCAGACTGCTTCATTTTTTTTCTCCCAGAGCAGCTGGTGTGTTTGAACCTCCAACCACTTAATTAGCAGCAGAATGTTTTAACCACTAAGTACTCGAACTCTTTCACATACATACACACACAAACACATATAGGGATGTTTATGTGTATGTGAGAGTTTACTATATATGTTGTTGTTAGATGATATCAAGAAGGTTTCAATTCATAGCTATTCTACATACAACAGTGAAAGACCTCTACCGTCTTCACAATCGTGCTATGTTTGATTCCATTGTTGCAGCCACTGTGTCAATTCATATCATCGAAGGTCTTCCTCATTTTCATTGACCTTTCACTTTAAGAATTATGATGTCATTCTCCAGGGACTGGACACTCCTGACAACATGTCCAAAGAATGTAAGAGGCCGTCTTTCCATTGTCATTTGTAAGGAGCTTTCTGCTGTACTTCTACCAAGAGAAATTTGTTCATTCTTCTGGCAATATATAAAGAATATATTTAATATTCTTTGCCAACATGATAATTCAAATTCAACAATTTTCCTTTCTCCCTTATTCATTGTCTATCTTTTACATGCATAGGAGGCAATTGAATGTATGATGATTTTGATCAGGCACACCTTAGTAAATAAAATAACATCTTTGCTTTTTAACACTTTATAGCCACTCTAGGCAGCACATTTGCCCAATCCAATACTTCATTTGATTTTTCTACTATTGCTTCCATGGACATTGATTGTGGATCTAAATAAAATGAAATCTTTGACAACGTCAATCTTTTCTCCGTTTATCATGATGTTATTTTTCAGTTGTGAAGATTTTTGTTTTAGGTTGAGGTGTAATCTATACTGAAAGCTGTAGTCTTTTAGCTTCATCAAAGTGTTTCAAGTCTTCTTACCTTCAAGCAAGCAAGGTTGTGTCATCTCTATACCAGAAGTTGTTGATGACTCTTTCTGCAATCCTGATGCAGTGTTCTTCTTCATGTAATACAACTTATTCAGATTATTTGCTCAGCATACAGATTGAATAAGTATGGTGGAACATAATTATGATGCATGTTTTTCCTAATTTTAAACTACAAAATAGCCCACTTTTCTGTTCAAGAGATTGCTTCATAGTCTATGTACAGGTTCCACGTGAGCACAGTTAAGTGCTCTGGAATTCCCATTCTTCACAATGTTATCCATTATTTCTTATAATCTTCACAGTCAAATGCATTTTCATAGACAATAGCACATAGGTAAATATCTTTCTCAGGTATCAGGTATAGCAAGGATCGTGAGGCTGGAAAGGACCGGGCAGGGTTTCATCCTGTTGTACCTCATATGGGGTTGCTGTGAGTCGGAGACAACTACTTGGTACCTAAAGACAGCAATTATCTTTCTGGTATTGCCTGCTTCCAGCCAAAATACATCTTATACCAGCAATGATATCCTTCATTCATGTTCTCTTCTGAAGCCAGTCTGAATTTGTGGCAGTTCTCTGTCAATTTACTCCTGCAACTATTTTTGAATTATCATAAGCAAAATTTTACTGTGTGTGATATTAATTATATTTTTGCATAATTTCTGAAGTCTTTTAGCTGACTGACTAAATGGCTGTTTTCCAATTTCTTGGCATAGATGAATGAATACATCCAGCAGAGTGCATCTGTTTCTTGAAACATTTCAATAGGCACTCCATCAATTCCTGGAATCTTATTTTTCACCATTGCCTTTAGTGCAACTTGGACTTCTTCCTTCAATACCATTGGTTATTGATTATATCCTACTTCCTGAAATGGTTGAATGTCTACCAACTCTTTTTGGTTCAATGACTGTGTATTCTTTCCATTTTCTTTCAAAGCTTCCAGTGTCATTCAATATAATGTCCATGTTGTTATGTGCCGTCGAGTTGGACCCAACTCATAGTGACCTCTCCTTGGGTTTCCGAGGCAGTATCACTACCGAATTAGATTGCCCCATCTTCCTTCCGAGGAGTGGCTGGTAGGTTTGAACTGCCAGACTTCTGGTTAGCAGTCAAGTGCCTTAGGCACTATGCTACGTTCAAAACTATAACTATAGGCTTGAAATTTTTCTTCAGTTCTTTTAGGTTTAGCAATGCTGAGTGTCTTCTTCTCTTCTGGTTCCTAACTCTGGGTCTTTGGACATTTCATCATAAAAATTTACTTTATCTTCTTAAACTACCTTTTGAAATCTTTTGTTCAGCTCTCTTGCTTCATCATTTCTTATAATCACTTTAGCTACTCTTCACTCAAGAGCAGGTGTCAGAGTCTCTTCTGACATCCATTTTGGTCTTTTTAATGACCTTTTGCTTTCTTTTTGTATTATGTCCTTGAAGTCATCCCACAACCCATCTGTTCTTTAGTAATTAGTGCCCAATAAATCAAATCCACTATTGATATGGTCTCTAAATTTAGGTGGAATATAATCCATTTCATATTTTGGCTCTCATGGACTTGTAATTTTCTTTACCTTTAAGTTGAACTTGCATATAACCAACTGATGGTCTGCTCCACAAGCAGTCCCTGGCCTTGTTCTGACTGATGATACTGATTTTCTTCATCATCTCTTACACAGATATTGTTGATTTGATTCTTATGTATTCCATCTGGAAAGATCCACATGCATAATTGCTGTTTATGTTGTTGAAAAATTGTTTGCATTGAAAAATCATTGTGATATCCTGTGTCATTTCTATAACAAAGACCATATTCTCCAACTACTGATCCTTCTTCATTTCCAATGTTTGCCTTCCAATCACCAGTAATTATCAATACACCATAATTATATATTTGATCAATTTCAGATTGCAGAAATCTTCAATTTCTTCATCTGTGTCAATAGTGGTTGGTGTACAACTTTGAAAAATAGTCATATTAACTCTGTAAGTGCATGGATATTATCTTATTACTGACAGACTTGTTGTTAGGTGCCGTTGAGTCATCCATCTCCAACTCATAGGGACCTTATGTACAACGAATGAAACACTGCCCGTTCCTGTGCCAGCTCCATGATCCCTACTACATCTGAGCCCATCATTGTAGCCACTGTGTTAATCCATCACATTAAGGGCATTCCCCTTTTTCGCTGACCCTCCACTTTACCAAGCACAATATGCTTCTCCAGGGAGTAGTCTCTTCTTATAACATGACCAAAGTAAGTGAGGTGAAGTCTGGCCATTCTCACTTCCAAGGAGCATCCCAACTGCACTTATTCCAGGATAGATTCATTTAGTTCTTTTAGCAGGCCATGGTACTTTCAGCATTCTTCACCACCACCACAACTCAAAGGAATTTACTCTTCTTTGGTATTCCTTATTCATTGGAATTATTGTCATTCTGGGTATATGAGACCATATGATTGTTCAATTCCAAATGGCCAATACTAGTACATTTCTGCTCACAAAAGCCTAGAATATCACTCTCTATCTATTCCATTTTATCCTTGATTACTTCAAATTTTCCTAGATTCATATTTCATACATTCCACATTCTGTTTATTTATGAATGTTGGCAGCTGTTCCTTCTTGTTTTGGGCCATGCCACATTAGCAAGTGAAGGTTTCAAAAGCTTTATTCCATCCAATTTGTTAAGGTGGACTCTACTTTGAGGAAGCAGTTCTTCCTTAGTTGTATTATGAGTGTCTTCCAACCTGAAGAGGTCATCTTCCAGCACTATATCACACAATTTTGTTGCTATTTATAAGGTTTTCACTGTCTAATTTTTTCAGAAGTGTATATCAGGTTCTTCTTCTTCTTTTTTTTTTTTCCCTCCCCCCTAACATTTTGTGTGTGTGTATGTGTGGTCTGGATGAATCAGATTTGTTTTACATTCAACAGTCCATACACATTTTATTTTGTGACACAGACTACAATTGCCACAATTAACAGCTCTCTTCCTACTTCCACCCTACGGTTACCTTTTTCATATGACCTTTTTCCCTATGTATCCCTGTCTCCTTGCATTTCTCCCTATACAAATGATGGCCTTATGATCTCCCATGGTTGATTGTTCTAAGGAGTGTATCATCTCCCTGATGTACTTGTTCAGCTTGTAAGTCTATCTGTTGTTTGAGAATTAACCCACAGCAGTGAGTTCAATTCCATGCCTGAAGGGTTACTAGGTGCCAGAGGCTCGGGGGTTTCACCAGTCTTTATCCAATCAGTAATTCTCATCTTTTTTTTTTTGTTTTTGAATTTTCTTCCACAATTTTTCTCCTGCCCTATGCAGGATCTTCAATTTTGATACCTTTCTGGGTTGTTGGCATTAGTAGCTAGGCACCATCTCGTCCTTCTAGTTTCAAAGTCATGTAGGCTGAAGGTCCCATGATCCATTAGTTCATTGAACTAATTGTTTTCTCATGTCTTTGATTTTCTTCATTCTTCTTTGATCTAGAGGAAAAGAGATCAATAGTTACATCTTAGATGGCAAGCTTTATTGACCCCACTCACTACTCACCAAAGTGGCACGTAGAACAAAATTTTTTGTACTATGTTGTACCACTTGATCTTGATAAACTCCAACAACCGGGTCCTGTGACTCATTCCCTCAAGGTGCTTAATTGTGGTTAAGATGACTAAATTGTCTCCCGTTAGCTCTAAAATGCATATGGATATTTTTAGAGTACATTCAAATAAGTATGAAAGAATATCATCTGCCAAACCTACGTATTGTCATGGATAGATTCCCATTCACCTACCCATACCTGATCTTTCTCATCTATGTATACACTCGTAGATTAGTGTTTGCTACTCCTCGGAAGGAAGGTTGGGCAATCTACTTCGGTAGTGATACTGCCACAGAAACCCAAGGAGGGGTCGCTATGAGTTGGGGCCAGCTTGACAGCACATAGTAGCAACAACAACATAACTGATAATGCAGTGCTATGCATGCAATAGTATTTATGTTTATTGTCTGTACCTCTTGAGCACCTTCTTTGTTTTCTTCATCCTTAGTGATATTGTGTTGGTCATATGCTTTTGCTATATTGCCTTTCCCAGGACCCAAATCAACACGTCTCTTAATTAGCCAGATATTTTACCTCTTCACCCTTCTTATACCTGGTAAACAGAAAAGATTTTTTTCCTTGTGTAAACCTTTCCAATATAGTATTTGTCCTTCTGTGATTGACTTATTTCACTCAGCATAATATCTTACAAGTTCATCCACATTATGAGGTGATTTGTTGAATTTTCTTATTCTGTAATGTTGCTTAGTATATTGCATTGTGCATATGTACCAAAGTCTGGTTATCCATTCATCTGTTGATGGGCACTTAGGTTGTTTCCATCTTTTTTCTTTTGGGAACCTTACTACAGTGATGAAATGGGTGCACATATATCTATTCATGTCCAAGATCTCACCTCTTCAGGATATATTTCTAGTAATGGTATTGCTGGCTGAAACAGTATCTCCATTTTTAACTTTTTAAGGAAGCATCATACTATTTTCCACAGTGGTTGTACCATTTTACAGTTCCACTGGCAGTGTATGAGAGTTCCAATCTCTCCATAACCTCTCTAGCATTTGTTGTTTTCTGTCTTGTTGAACTTTTGAACTTTCCTATAATTGCTGGAGTGAGATGATACCCCCCCCTTTTCTTTTCTTTTTTTTAACTTACTTCTCTCTAATGCCTAATGTTTGTGAGCATTTCTTCATGTGTTTGTTGGCTGCCTGAATATTTTCTTTGGTTAAGTATCTGTTCATATCCTTTTTGAATCAGATTGTTTACCTTTTTGATGTTGAGGTATTGAGGTTTTCTATATTTTTAGAGAGGATTCCATTGTCAGATATATCATCGCCAAATATTTTTCCCAGTCTGTAGGTTCTCTGTTTGCTCTTTTGGAGAAATCTTTTGATGCACATAGAGTGTAATTTTCAAAAGGTACCAATCATCTAATTTCTCTTCTGTTTTTTGTGCATTTTGGGTTAAGCTTGATAGTCTGTCCATGCTATGAAGTAGAGCTCTTAAATTTGTCCTCACTTTATGTCTGATTAGAGTTTGGGGTTTTACCTTTAGGTCTTTGATCGATCTTCAGTTTGTTTTTCTGTATGGGGTGACATATGGGTCTTGTTTCATTTTTCTGCAAATGGATGTCCAGTTTTGCCAGTACCACTTGTTAAAGAGACTATCTCTTCCTAATTTAATGGATTTTGGCCCTTTGTCAAAGATCAGCTGTCCATCAGTGAATGCACTATTTTTCAATTCTCAATTCTGTCCCACAGATATGTGACTATCTTTGTACCAATATCAGGATGCTTTGACTACAACATCTATCAGGTTATACAAAGGCTATATAGTAAGTTTTGAGATCAGGGAGTGTGAGATCTCCTACTTTGTTTTCCTTCTTCAGAGATGTTTTGCTTATCCAAGGTCTCTTTCCTTTCTGTAGAAAAGTAATGATTGGTTTATACATGTCCTTGAAGAATGTTGATTGAATTTGGATTGGGATTGCATTGAATCAATAGATTGCTTTGGATATTAATGGCATTTTCACAATGCTCAGTCTTTCTGTCCATGAGCATGGCATATTTTTCCATTTATGTAGGTCTCTTACAGTTTCTTATAGTAGTGTTTTGCAGCTTTCTCTGTATAGGTGCTTGATGTCCCTGGTAAAATTTATTCCTAAGTATTTTTCTTCTTGGTAGCTCATGTAAATGTTTTTTTTTTTTTTCCCCTTATTTTCTGGTTAGAGATCTCTTTATTGATGTATTTATTGATGTTGAGGAATCCAACTGATTTTTGTTTGTTAATCTTTTATCCTGCCACTTTCATGAAACTTTCAATTATATCCAGTAGTCATCTTGCTGAGTCTCTTGGGTTTTCTATATATAAGATCATGCCATTTGCAAATAGAGATAGTTTTATTTCTTTGACAATTTGGATGCCTTTTATTTTTCGTCCTTGCCTTATTCCACTGGTTAGGAGTTCTAATGTTAAGTAAAAGTGGTGATACAGGACATCATTTTCAGTTCCCATCTGCAAGGGGAATGTTAGGAGTTTCTCTCCATTGAGAATAATGTTGGCTGTAAGTTTTTCATATATGCCTTTTATTTTGCTGAGGAATTTCACTTTCATTGCTATTTTACTGAGAGGTTTTTTTTTTTGAATCAGGAACATGTACTCAATTTTAAAAAACGCCTTTTCTGCATCAATTCATATGATCATGTTGTTCTTTTCCTTTGTTTTATTTACATGATGGATTACTTTAATTATTTTTCTGACGTTGAATCATCCATTCATATCTGGTACAAATTCCACTTGCTCATCATGTATTTAGATAGATAGAGAGATAGATAGAGAGATAGATAGATAGATAGTGTTGGGTTCTATTGGCTAGGATTTTGGTGAAGATTTTTGCATTTGTAAACCTGTGGGCTATTGATCTATAGTTTTCCTTTTTTAGTGGTGTCTTTGCCTGGTTTCAGTATCACGGTTATTCTTAATTTACAGAATGAATTTGGAAGCATTCCATGCTTTTCTATGTCCTGGAATAGTTTAATAGGATATTTGGTGGCTCTTCTATGAACATTTGGTAGAATTTTCCAGCAAATCTGTCAGGGGCAGCACTTTTTGTTGTAGAGAGTTTTATTTTTTATGACCTGGTC
>NW_006921815.1:1334733-1336354 GCF_000298275.1 Orycteropus afer afer
TTTTTTTTTTTTTTGGCTTGCTTCTGTTGTGATGTTGTCTCTTTCAGTTATTAACTCATGTTATTTGGATCTTCTCTTTCTTTTCCTTAGTTAAACTTGTCAGTGGTATGTCAATTTTGTTAATCTTTTCGAAGAACCAGCTTCTAGTCATGTTGATTTTTTTCTCTTGTTTTTGTTTTCTGCTTTGTTTATATCTACTCTGCTCCAATTTTTATTACTTCATTTCTTCTGAAGACTGTAGGCTTCTTTTGTTCCTTGCTTCCAAATTGTTTTGGGGTTAAGGTGTTGATTTTGGTTCTTTCTTCTTTTTTGATGTGTGTATATATTGCTATAAATTGACCTCTGAGTACTGCTTTCACTGTGTCCCAAAAATTTTGGTTAATTATTTTTTTCATTTTTGTTGTTTCAAAAAATTTTTTTTTTTTTTCATTTCACACTTTATTTCTTCTTTTCCAGTGGTTATTGAGCAGTGTGTTATGCAGTTTCCATGTATTTGATATTTTTCATTGGTATTCTTTGTGTTGATTTCTAATTTTATAGCATTGTGACTCAAGAACATGCTTCACAGTATTTCAATATTTTTAAAGTTATTGAAGCCTGTTTTGTAGCCTAACAGGTAGTCTATTCTGGAGAATGATCCATGTGCACTTAAAAATGTGTATTGTTCTTGATAGGTGGAGTGTTCTGTAAATATCAGGTCAAGTTGGTTCATTGTGTTGTGGAAATCTTCTGTATCTTTCTTGAGTTTTTTCTAGGTGTCACTTCATCAAAATAAGTGTGTTAAAATCTCCTACTATTGTTATAGTATTGTCTGTTTCTCCTTTCAGTTCAGTTAATGTTTGCTTTATGTATTTTGGAGCTCTTTTATTGAGTGCATATATATTTATTATGGCTATGTCCAGTAGGTTAATTGACCCTTTTATTATCACATAATGCTCTTCCTTGTTCCTTATGCTGGATTTCACCATGAAGTGTAATTTTTTTCAGAAAATAATATTGCCAATTCTACTCTTTTTTGGGATCCATTAGCTTTATATATTTCTTTCCATGCCTTAACTTTTAGTTTATTTTTATCCATGTGTTTAAGGTGAGTATCTTTTAGGCAGTGTATTGATGAATCTTGTTTTCTTATTAAATCTGCCACTCTCTTTCTCTCAACTCCTGCATTAAATTTGTTTATATTCAGTGTAATTAATGATCAGTATGAATTTACTGCTGTCATTTTCTTATGATTTTTGTTGTGGAGTTGATGGTTTCTTTGTTCCCAAAATTGTTCATTTCACTATCCAGCTTTTCTCTCATTTCTTCATTATTGCTGTTATTGTGTTTACTAAATCCTTTTGATGCCTTCTTTCTTATTTTGTTTAGAAAGCTTATTAATATTCTTTATGGCTACCATGTAGTAAATTCTTATCTCCCTAAGTTTGAAACAGTCTGTTCTATAATGACTTTATCCTGACTTCCTCTCTGTTTGGAAGTTTTGTAATTATACCATTTATTCTTTCTGTTTGCTTTGAGGTTGGTGTCATTTACAGACTGACACTTCTGGTACCCATTTTATATTTTGTAAGCTTATTTAGATTTCAGAATTCTTTTCCTGGGTTGGTTTCTGAGTGGTGTT
>NW_006921815.1:1366807-1368065 GCF_000298275.1 Orycteropus afer afer
TTCTTGGAGAAAAAAAAAGCAAAATTAATATAGTTTACAATAGGCATATTTGCTTTATTGATAAAACAAAAATCATATTGGGTGTGACTAGTTACTATAGTGGTCCAAACCAAACCAAACTCACTGCCATAAAGTCTTTTCTAATTAATAGTGACACTGTATCACAGAGTAGAACTGCCCCATAGGGTTCCCAAGGCTATAAATTTTTAAGGAAACAGATTTCCTTATCTTTCCTCCACAGACTGGCTGGTGGGTTCAAATCTCCAACCTTTTGGTTAGCAACCAAGCCCTTTAACCACTGAATCACCAGGGCTCCTTTCATGATGATCTGGAAGTGCTAAATTAACCTTATGGTTAACTTTTAACAAAAGAGACAGAAACAGAAAGTGGATAGGAAGAGGCATTTGAATCACCACAAAAGTTGAAGACCATGGTTCTTATATTAAAATAGATTCCAAAAAGACCACCTAAATTTATTACTGCTTCTCTTGTCTCCCTCTTCTTGGGTACTTTCATATTTTGAAACATGTCAGCTTTCCTTTTCCTCTCCTCCTTCGTTGAGCTTGAAGAAGAATAATGCCTTACAGCTCTGGCGAGGTTTTGTCTACAGTCTGATGCCCGACAGGCTTCCATTCTCACTATTTTGATGTTACATAAAATAATCTAAGAAATTATCTAGAATTATTAATCATTCCATGTTCACCTGGCCTTCTTAACTCAAACAGAAACATGTAATACTCAAAAAGAAGTAACAATAACCTCACACTTATCCTTATTTTATGACCATAATAGAGAGAAAAGGACAACTCACAGTGAAGAAGCAATTTCTAATAATGACCTAACAATATTTGCCATTTCTTGGACATACTGTAAACTAGATTCCATATAGAGAAAATTACATGAATTATTTCATTCTCACACTACATCTATGAAGATTTTATAATTGTCCCCTCTCTTTTTTTTTTTTTCTTTTATAGATAAAGAAACTTTTCCAAGGTCAAAAAGAGGTTGTTTAGTGGACTAGGATCCTAGAACCATGTTTTTCTGACTCCAGACTCTATCATCCCAAACCATTATATGATAATTACTTCTGATTAAACAATAAGCATATAGTAATCAATATTTCTGTGGTTCAATGGTCCCTACGTGTTTGTAAGAATACTACTGATATCTTGGCAATGCTTTAGATACTTCAGAAATCTTCCTTGCCTCTGTATAATCTTTAACTACATCCATACAGGGAGCTCTGGGAGCATAG
>NW_006921815.1:1369020-1370252 GCF_000298275.1 Orycteropus afer afer
GACCTATACTTAAAATCTAAAACTATTAAAAAAAATCATCAAAGAATAAAACAGGAACAAACATTAAAAAAAAAAAAAAAACCTCACTGCCGTCAAGTTAATTCAACTCATAGTGACCCCTCCTTGGGTTTCTGAGGCAGTATCTCTACGGAAGTAGATTGCTCAATCTTCCTTCAAAGGAGTGGCTGGTGGGTTTGAGCCACCAGCCTTCTGGTTAGCAGATAAATGCCTTAGGCACTACATCACCAGAGATACTCTATAAAGCTACAGGAGCTTTTTGTTTGGGCCCCCCTGAGCAGAGAGATGGTCACCATATCTGTGCTGATCCACCTGAGCCTCACCCAACCTCCCTTCCATGTCATTTCTGGAGGAATACAGAACTAGGGGAAGCCAGGTGCCTTCTCCAAGTTTCTCTTGCTTATATTAGAGATGTAAGTTTTAACTGTCACTTTAATTTGGGTTTTGTCTTAATGGGCTACTGGAATACCTGACAACTCAACTCATCTCTCTTGACTCAGCTTAGCTCCTACCAAAGCTCTTACCATAATTGTTGGTGCTATTAAAAAAGAGTGGCTGATGATATAATGTTGAATGATAAAAGGATGAAATATCATGTAAGCCACAAACTGCCAAAATTATCTTTGCCTCCGTGTAGTGAGAGCCTCCCTGACACTGGCACTATGATAGAGGAAAGCAGAGGGAAAGAGATTAGTGTTGACATCACTTGAACTTGAACACCTGCACCAAGGTATGAACAAAAGTATATTTTTAGTTATGCATGCCAATAAATTACTACTACTTCTACTACCCATAACTAGTTTTAATTATGACACCTATACCTAAAAATCTCTTAAAGCATAAAAAGTAGGTATGGCACAAAAGTGGCAATATTACCATCTGCCTCTCCCCACAACTGAATTACGGTAGAAACTACATCCACCTTGCCCCTAAAGCTGCAGTACTAATTCCAGTCTATGGATCTGCCTCCTTTCACTAATACCTCTAGTTCTATTTCTTATATAGTTATCACCCTTTATTTGATGTTCATGCCATATCCTTGGCATCTTTTCCAAGTGATCAATGCAATTTGTCTATCTCCTCTGATGGCTTCACTACCTGGCTCACTTCATTCCTATCTTCCTATTTAATCATATATGGTCCCTCCAATAACAATATCAATGATTCATCGAACTCCTCAAGGCAACCACCTTTATCTCTCTGCTCTGTCCTTG
>NW_006921815.1:1371042-1381944 GCF_000298275.1 Orycteropus afer afer
GTGGTCTGATTCTTACCTTCCTACCTATTCCCTCTCACCTCACACCACACACAGAGTGTTCTCTAAGATTCAACTATATTATAATTCTTTACATTTGTGCTTATTCTTTTAAAACTTTTTCATATTCTGTTTTTTTCATATTCTTGTTCTTCTACTTAGAAGTCCTCTCCTCCACTCAGTTTTATCTAAACCCACTGTTGAGCAGTAGATTCCAATTCATAGCAACTCCCAAAGAGTTTCCAAGGTAGTAAGTAAATCATTATGGAAGTAGATTGCCTCATCGTCCTTCCACGGAGTGGCTTGTGGGTTTGAACCACTAATCTTCTGGTTACCAGTCAAATGCCTTTAGCACTGCTCCACCAGAACTTCTTCAGTTTCAGTTTTATCTGGTTAGCTCCAATTCAACCTTTGTATTTTTCTCACTCTTATATTTTCAAAGAAACTTGGCCTGATGTCCCAATTTAGGTCCAATTCCTGTCTTGCATGAAGTCATAGAATTATATTCTTTCTTCTGCTTCTTTATTTCAGTTCTGATTTTGCAAACCTTATATCAGTGTTTTATAATAGTTATATTCCCCACTCTTTATAAGCTTCTTAACACATATTTGTTAGCTGAATAAATAGATAAATGGAAAAATAATTGAGAAAATAGTATATCCCAGGCACTGTGCTATATATTGGATGTACAAAAGCTATATGGAAACAGTGGGCATTTAAACAAATATCCATGTAAACATATGATAAAGTGATAATTCACAGGTAATTCAGAAAGTGCCTCAAAGAGAACTTTTTACACAGACTGAGGATAAATTTAATGGGTACAAGACAGAGGTAGGGATATCACTTAGCAAATGAAGAGTTATAGGCATATCAATTCCCAAGGCTTATTAATATTCCATTCTTGTCTTCCTGAGAGCTGATAAAAAAAGACAAATACAAAAAAAAGGTAATTCAATGCTGCTCTATATGAATTTTTTAATTCATTTAGTATATTTTAATTGACTGCCTAGATCAGACATTGTGCTAACTATCCTGGGAATGTAGAAACAATGAAATGGTATTTGTCTTGAAATATTTCACAGTCTCATTTGGCAGAGATTTTACAGTACAGTATTAATAATGATAATAATAATAAAACACCAAATGTTATAGGGGCACCAGTGAGGAACATCTAAGTGGCCTGATGGATCTGGAAAAGTCTTCTTTAATTGATGACACATGACATGAGTCTAAAGCTATGAGAGAGATGGAATTACATGTTTTGGGAAAAAACATATTATTCTAGCAGCAGAATGTCAAAGGATGAATTTGTGGAATTCCAAATCATGCTGCTTGACTTCATGGTACAAGGATTTTTAAGAAATATTTATAGATGAGTCTGAAAATGTGGGCAAGAGAAATTCATGAAAGGTCTTTTGAGCCATGGATTGAGTTTAGATTTTTCCAAGGAAGCAGTAGAGAAGATTTTAATTAGAGAATTCACATGGAATTTATATTTAGGAAAAATGACTACGACAACTCTGAGAAGAATATATTGGATGACAGTGAGAATTAAAAAGGAAGACATTAGTCTCACTGATAATGAAGAATTCCATTCAGATATTTCCTGGGTTGGAAGCTCCTTATCATCACCCCAGCACGGCTTGTGTGACAACCAGTGCTCACCTTCACCATCTGACTTATTGTAAAGTATTGCTCTCATCTGCTTTTAACTTTGTGGTATCTAGCAGAATCATAGGCACATAGAAGATTCAATGGATACTGTTTGATTCAGTGAACGAATAAGATAACAATGATGTCAATCAATCTGTGAGAGAGCTGTGAAGATTCTTAACAGTGATTGATGTGGTTTATATGTTTTCCTTTTATATTATGATAAATCACACTAGAATACATGCCTTTTATATAAGAAACGTACACATTATTCTAGAAGACTTTTATATCATTTTATTATGTTCTTCCTAGAAGAAAGTCAGCTATTACAGAAATTAAGAGCTCTAAAGAAATCTTAAGTCATTCTTCTTTTATCTGGATTATGCATGTATATATTAGATATCAGAGTGACTATTTGTTCCAAAGAGGTGAGCAAATATAAGGCAAATTCAGCGTGCTTGGTAGGAACTGATTATAATATTCAATTAAACTATTCACCACAGTCAAAATATTTCTCAGTAGGTTGGGTTTGAGAAAAAGTAATAAGTGCATATCATGTGATGATATTTTCAAAGGATATAATAAAAAATAGAGATGCTATTTGTTTTTAAACAGCTTTATTTTTTGTTATTACAGCTTAATAAAATCTTTATTCTAATTTATTTCAATCTAACACATTAAACTTAAATAGGACATGCAATTTTAGGCAGCTGTTATATCATAAATATCCAGAGCATAAATATCAAAATGATGCTTACAAGTATAGAAAAAAATCTATTTTTATTTTACGTAATTATCACATTCCTTAAATGTATTACAGATAATTCTCAACTATCAGAGAGCAGCAGAATGGATTATCCAAAACTATGAATAATCCACCAGGCATTTGTATCCAATTTGGGAATACATTTTTTGAGCAACAGAACCACTTCCTTAATTATGTATTACTTAAGCAAAAATTCAAACTACTTTACATTTCCTGGGTATATAGGAAATGGCTTAGTAGTTGATCTGCAAGGTTAAAACAGACTCTTAACAACCCTCTAAGACAGAGTAAAACTACCCTAGAAGTTTCCAAGGCTGTAAATCTTTACGGAAGCATATTACCTCATCTTTCTCCCATGGAGCAGCTGGTGGATTCAAACCACCAACCTCTTGGTTAGCAGCTGAAACCTTTAATCACTACACCACCAGAGCTCCTCATACAGCAACGTCAGTTAGTGAGAAATATGTTCAGCTTAAGTAGGACAAAAAAAAAAAAAAGAAAGAAATAGCTAATCCAGGAGTGAATATGTTACAGTAATTTTATTGCTTCGTTTTATTAGATACATTCTTATTTCCTTGATTTTGGCCAGAATTTTTTTCATAGTTAGATAACTTATATTCTTCTGTATTATTCTTGAAGATTTCCCATATTTTGTGGGATCAAATATTCATTAAATATTTATTCTGAAAAAAACTAAATGTGAGAACCATAACCAGTAAAGTTCGATGATAAATAGCATATCATATTCAACATAAACTGTCAATAATACTTATATTGGGTGAAGTAAGATTGATTCAATTGTTTTTTTATTTATTTGCAAGCTTTAAATTGAGTTCATCCTTTTATAAAATATTATATTGAGATCTGGGATATCTTTGCTGTTAGTTGCCATCAAGTCAGTTTCCACTCGTGGCAACCCTGTGTTTATAGAGTAGAACAAATTCCATAGGTTTTCAAAGCTGTGACCTTTCAAAAGTATATCACCAGGCCTATTTTTCCAGGCACCTTTGGGTGGGTTTGAACCACCAAAATTTCAGCTAGCAGCCAAGCACTTAATCATTTGTACCACCCTGGGACCCCGGGGATACTAGTAATGGGTAAACTGCAGTACTTGTCTCTTAGGAATTTACCTTGCACATTGTTGTTAGGTGCTGTCGAGTTGGCTCCAACTCATAGCAACCTTGTGTACAGCAGAACAAAGCACTGCCCAGTCCTATGCCAACTCCATGGTCCCTGCTATGCCTAAGCCCATCATTGTAGCCACTGTGTCAATCCATCTTGTTGTGGGCCTTCCCCTTTTTTGTTGACCCGTTCCTTCTGACACATGGCCAAAGTAGATGAGATGAAGTCTGGCCATTCTTGCTTCCAAGGAGCATTCTGGCTGCACTTCTTCCAGGACAGATTTGTTAGTTCTTCCGGCAGTTCATGGTCAGTATTCTTTGCCAACACCACAACTCAAAAGCACTGACTCTTTGTCAGTCTTCTTTATTCATTGTCCAGCTTTCACATGCCTATAAGGTGATTGAAAATACCATGGCTTATGTCAGGTGCATCTTAATCCTCAAGGAGACAACTTTGCTCTTCAGCACCTGAAAGAGGTATTTTGCAGCAAATATGCCCAGTGCTATACTTCATCTGGTATCCTGACTGCTGTGCTTCCATTAGTGTTGATTGCAGAACCAAGTAATATGAAGTCTTTGACAACTTCAATCTTTCCTCCATTAATTGTGATGCCGCTTATTTATCCAGTTGTGAAGATTTTTGTTTTCTTTATATTGAGGTATAATCCATACTGCAGACTGTATTCTTCAATCTTCATCAAGTGTTTCAAGTGATCCTCACTCTCAGCAAGCAAAGTTTTGTTGTCAGTGTATCACAGGTTATTAATTATTCTTCCTCCAATCCTGATAACATATTCTTCTTCATATAGTCCACCTTCATGGATTATTTGCTCAACATAGAAACTGAATAAGAATGATGAAAGGACTGACACAATCGATTCTTGATTTTAAAACATGCAGTGTCCCCTTATTTGAACGACAGCCTCCTTGTCTATGTACAGTTTCCTCATGAGTACAATTAAGTGTTTGGAATTCCCATTCTTCTCAGTGCTATCCATAATTTGTTATGATCCACACAATCAAATGCTTTTACATACTCAATAAAACACAAGTAAACATCATTCTGGTATTCTTTGCTTTGAGCCAAGATCCATCTGACATCAGTAATGATATCTCTTGTTCCACATCCTCTTCTAAATCTAGCTTGCATTTCTGGAAGTTTTCTGTCAATATACTACTACAACCATTTTTTAATTATCTTCAGTAAGATTTTACTTACGTGTGATAGTAATGATATTGCTTGATAATTTCCACATTCTGTGGGATCACCTTTCTTTGGAATGGGTACAAATATGGATTTCTTCCAGTTAGTTGGCCAAATATCCTGGCATAGCTGAGTGAATGCCTCCAGTGCAGCATCCATTTGTTGAAACATCTTAATGGGTATGCCATCAGTTCCTGGATCCTTGTTTTTTGTAACTTACCTCAGTGCAGCTTCAACTTCTTCCTTCAATACCATTGGTTCTTGATCATATACCAACTCCTGAAATGGATGAACTTGACCAGTTCTTTTTGGTACAGTGACTCTGTGAATTCCTTCCATCTTTTTTTGTTGTTTCCTGCACCATTCAATATTTTGCCCATAAAATCTTTCAATATTGCAACTCAAGCCTTAAATTTTTTCCTCAGTTCTTTCAGCTTGAGAAATGCTGAGCATGGTCTTTCCTTTGGGCTTTCTAACTCCAAGTCTTTGCATATTTCATTATAATAATTGCCTTTGTCTTCTCAAGCTGCTCTTTGAAATCTTCTGTTCAGCTCTTTTATCTTTTCATTTCTTCCATTTGCTTTAGCTACTCTCCATTCAAGGGCAAGTTTCAGAGTCTCTTCTGACATCCATTTTGGTCTTTTCTTCCTTTCCTGTCTTTTTAATGACATTTTGATTTCTTCATGAATTATGTTCTTGATGTCATCCCACAATTCCTCTGGTTTTCTGTCACTGTTCAATGAATCAAATCTATTCTTTAGATGTTCTCTAAATTTTGGAGGGCTATATTCAAGGTTATATTTTGGTTCTTGCGGACTTGTTTTAATTGTCTTCAACTTCCATTTGAACTTGCATATGAGCAATTGATGGTCTGTTTAACAATGAGCTCCTAGCCTTGTTTTGGGCTTCTTCATCATCTCTTGCCACAGATGTAATCAATCTGATTCCTGTGCACTCCATCTGACAAAGCCCATATGTATAGCCACTGTTTGTGTTGTTGAAAAAAGGTATGTGCTATGAAAAAGTAATTGGTCTTGAAAAATTCTATCACACAATTTCCAGTTTTATTTCTATCACCAAGGTCAAATTTGGTGGAATAAATCTAATACCAGTGATTCTTCTTTGTTTCCAACTCCTGCATTCCAATCACCAGTGATAATCAGCACATCTTGATTGCATGTTTGGTCAATTTCAGACTGCAGAATTTGGTAAAAATCTTCAATTTCTTGATCTTTGGCTTTGGTGGTTGGTGTCTAAATTTGAATAATAGTAGTTTTAAGTGGCTTTCCTTGTAGGCATATGGATATTATCCTATCACTGACAATGTTGTACCTCAGGACAGATCTTGAAACACTCTTTGTGATGATGAATGCCACTCCATTCCTCTTCAATTTCTCATTTGCATCATAGTAGATCATCTGGTTATCTGATTCAAAATGGCCAAAGGCGATCCATTTCAGCTCACTAATGCCTAGGATATCAATCTTTATGTACTCCATTCCATTTTTGACAACTTCCAATTTTCCTAAATTCATACTTCATTCATTTCATGTTCTGATTATTAATGGATGTTTTCAGCTCCTTGTCCTCAGTTTGAGTCTTGCCACGTCAGCAAATGTAGTCCTGAAAGCTTTACTTTATCCATGCCATTCAGGTAGGTTCTACTCTGTGAGGCAGCTCTTTCCCAGTCATATTTTCAGTCCCTTCTGACCTGAGGGGCTCATCTTCCAGCACTGTATCAGACAATGTTTCACAGCTATTCATAAAGTTGTGCAGTGATGTATCAGACAGTTTTTCTCTGCTATTCATAAGGTTTTTCCTGGTCAATTCTTTGAGAAGTGGATGGTCTCTTCCTTCTTCCAAGTCTGCCTCAGTCTGAAAGCTCCGCTGAAACCTGTCCACCCTGGGAAAACTTGCTGGCATTTGAAACACCAGTGATACAGCCTCCAGCCTCACAGCAACACGCAAGCCACCACAGTAGGACAAACTGACAGACATGTTTGTCTCACTTAGCTATTCCAAATATCTCTGCCCACTTCCTGGCCCTCCCCTTGCCTGTTCTGGCCCTCAGCCCTGGCTCCTTCTGGTGGCTTCCTGCCTTAAGTGGGTTCTCTCCCTCGCTCCATAGTCTTTGGCTAAATGTGATAAAGTTCCATTTAATATAACTTTCATGAAAGCATATTGGATATT
This sequence comes from Orycteropus afer afer, assembly GCF_000298275.1. Lineage (NCBI taxonomy): Eukaryota > Metazoa > Chordata > Mammalia > Tubulidentata > Orycteropodidae > Orycteropus > Orycteropus afer. The sequence goes on from NW_006921815.1 coordinate 1,377,977, forward strand.
ATGAATATTTTATAGCTTGGCTGTTTTTTATTTTTATGTTGATCATTTTTTAAAAAATTAAGCAAAATATTTATCCACAAATTAGTACAGAAAAATTTGTGATGGTAGATGAAGGTGGACAGATGTAGACAAACAAACTGCCTCTGGAGAGGCACTTGAGGATTTCATATTAAGGTAAAAAGAAGAATTAGGTTATTTCTTAGTTTCAGAACAAAGATAGTTTCAGAATACTGTTCAGAATGTGATATTGGAGAATTCTTGAGAATGAATGTAAAAGTCTGATGGGCAGCAGTAGGCATTGTGGAAAGTCTGTACAAATGTTAACAATTTTAATTAGTTCAATGGTATGAAAGAAGGAGCTATCCACTGGAAACAGGACTTTCCAAAGTAGAACGGTTGATAGAGTTTGAAGTACACAAGTTATGACTCTAGTCCATGAGTGAGACTAGAAACAGGGAGAGCAAGGAGAATAAAGAAGAAGCAACCCAGGTATTTGCCTTACTCTGTAGATGGACTTCCACTAGAATAGTTGCTTTCTAGTGTGGTTAACCATGAGACGAAGACGTAAGCCCCAGCTGGATTGGAGTGAAATGAGAATGAGGATTGGAGAGCTGTGCTTGATTACCAATCAATGTATCACATTCCTCTAGATTATTAGCAAGCAGGAACCTTATACTTTGGTGGAGGGAATTTTTGACCATTTACTTTTCAAAAAAGTACCAGAATAGTAATTGTGGAGAAAGTTAGAATATGTGGGAGTTATCAAGAACTTTAAAAATTGTACGTGATTTCCAAACTTTGTTTCTAACAATGTTTTACAAGCTCTAACTGTTCTATTGTGTGTACTAAGAGGGACAGGATTCCTATTATAGAAAATATGCCTCTGCTACGTCTAGCTTAAACTTATAAATGGGGTGGATGATAGAATAATAGTGAATCTATTTATTTATTTTTTGTCTTGAAATTCACATCTATCATCAGATATGTGAACATGACAAGAGCAGGTGACCAATAGTCAATAATAAATTGTATTTCTTTCCTCTTCTTTTTTTCAGCCTTCTTCTTTTATGCCTTCATTTCTAGCCATAGTCAACACTATAGTCAAATCTTTAAGCCTTGTATCACTCAAGATTCAATGCAGTAAACATAAGCTCCTCTACTTATTTCAAGTAGCAATTAATTTAAGACAGAGAATTAGAAGCTTACCAAATTCTTGGAAGAGTTGGAGGATCCACTGCAAGGAGACAATCATTGCACTAGTGATCTGAAATACTACCTTTCAGCTTTTATTCATAGGGCAAGAAGGTGCTGCCACTACTGCAGCCTCCAAGACTAGCCAACAGTGCTTCTCAGCACCCAGGAAGATGGAGACAAGACATTGGAATGTTAAGTCTGTTCACTAACATTTTATTATGTTTCATGATCTTGCCTTCCAGAGTAAAGAGCATTAGAAAAGAGCTTCTGCTTTACTTTTGCCTTCTGAGCCTTATATGTGTGCAATGAAATAGGAATGGCTTGTTTGCACCCAAACTAAATCTGTAAAAGAGTGTGGAAAATGTTTTCAGCTTTTTAATCTCTCCAAAAAGAATGGACTTGGAATGGAGATTGGTGGCACAAATGCAAACATCTTTTACAAGCTAGTACACTGATTTATTTTTGCCTCTCAACTTCTTCCTCTTCCTTTCCATTTATATTATTCATGAATTTCATTCATGATAAGTCTTCTATTCTGCTTACCTCTCCCCAATCTTGCCAAATTTCATTTATGTCCTTTGTGTAAGTACGTTAACCAAATTTATATTTACATATTATAATGTTGCTGATAACTGACATATTTGCTATATCATTAATTTAATTCCTGTATCACTTTCCTACAATTTAGAAAATAATAGACTATAGGGTTAAAATGAGAATTTATCCACATAAAAATGACTGCCACAGATCGAGAGACTCAAATCCATTGCCATCAAGTTAATTTCAACTCATAGCAGCAATGTAGGACAGGGTAGAATTTTCATAAGATTTCCAAGGCTATAATCTTTATGGAAGCAGATGCCCACATGTTTCTCCTATGGAGTGGCTAGTGGTTCAAACTCCCAACCTTTTAGTTAGTAACTGAGAGCTTAACCACTGGTGTCCAAATCTAGAGATAACTTTTGCATTATTTCTTCAGAGTGTTTTTATTAAACTAGTGCTTTTTTCTTTAATAAAATTGGCATGTCTGATCAAAATGGGCAATTATTGAGTTATTAATATGATCCAAGGTGAACTATAAAGTGTTTTCAAATTTTATACTTGCTTCTAACATAATTATTTTTTTACTTAAGAGACAAGATTTTTATTACTAACTCAGACAAAATGTCTCTAATGTATTTAACATCAGAGACTTTCAGTTTGTATTCTTAACTTTACTAGGAAATGTGGCTTAAGATGAATGCAGGATTATTTTCTATAGAAAAATTACATTGTTGTCCTCTTAGTAATTTTTTACCATAATTTTATTTTTTCTGGATATTTTGAGGTCCTCAGTGGCACAGTTCAGTGCTTGACTAGTAAACAAAATTTGGCAGTTTGAATTCACCTAGAGGGGCCTGGAAAGGAAGATCTGGCAATCTACTACATAAAATCCCAACCATTGAAAAACCTGTAGAGCACAGTTCTACTCCAAAACACATGAGGTCACAATGAGTTGAAATCATTACTCACAATGCAATACTATATGATCAGCCAATCAGTTGTAAGGGGATTAGTGAGATGCAACATCTTTACTCAGATCACAACCCTGATGTAAACAGAATTTACCTGATGTCTAGCCAGTATCACTTTTTATCTTAAAAAAGATAAAAGGAGAAAGAAATGACCAAAGAAGGAGGAACTAATAGGTGGAAGCAAAGCATGTCCTTTGGACCTAGGATCCCTGTTCTGAGAATCTCCAGGCTTCAGGGGAAGATTGATGTCAAGACACATGGAGACCTCCAAGGGATACTGAGTGCATAGATGTTGAAAGGCAAGAGAAACTTCTCATAGCCAACACAGAGAAAAAGCCTTCCCCTAGAGCCTGTACCTTGAATTAAGACTTCTAGCCTCCTAAACTGTGAGAGAATAAATTTCTGTGTTTTTTTTTTTTTTTTTAAGCCACCCACTGTGGTATTTCTTATAGCAGCACTAGATAACAAAGACAATTTTCCATATTATTATTTTTCAAAGTTGGAAACATCTATCAACTACCACAATACCTTCCCCATTTTCTATCTCCATCTCTAAAATAAAATGGTTTATAAAACTATTATCTAATCAGATAATCTATTAAAACATCGTCTTTCAGTTTTAGAAAAGTATGTTTGCTCTGTTCAAAGCATGTCCTGTTATCAAAGTCTGTAAAGCTACATTGTCCCTTGGTTCAGAATGCCAGGCCCAAGAGCCTGATGTTGTATTTACTGCATGAACAACAACATAATTAAATGTTGCTTTAGAAACATCACCAGAGCTTTGCTTCTGGTGTTGCACTCAGGCATGTATCACATTGTTTTGACACATGCATTGGGAGATTTGCTTTGTAGTTAGTCATGTTTTTGGAACACTACTAGTAAAGACAGAAGAAAGGAATAATTCTATTGGTACAGTGGAGAAAATGCTCTCAGATCCAAAAACTGCATATAAAAGACAGTGTCAAAAGCAAAATTTTCTTCTGAGAAAACGCTCAGTAAAACCAAACTCTGCCTTTTGACACTTACTCGCTTAATAACAAATTATTTTTTTCACATTTCTAAAGAGTAATAAAAAAAGCCTTGAGCCCCAGGCTCACAGGTGAGGAGAGACAATGCAGGTATGCCAGAGTAGCAGGCCGGAAGAGCAGGGAAGGGATAGAAGCCTTGAGCCCCAGGCTCACAGGTGAGGAGAGACAACACAGGGACACCAGAGTAGCAGGCCGGAAGAGCAGGGAAGGGGATAAAAGCCTTGAACCCGGA
>NW_006921815.1:1396847-1397965 GCF_000298275.1 Orycteropus afer afer
GTCACACCATACCCAAAAACTAACTCCAAATAGATTGAAGACTTAAATGTGAAACCTAAAACAATAAAGTTCCTCAAGGAAAAACTAGGAGCAAATTTGGGGTCCTAATATATGGCATAAAGAGACTATAAAGCATAACTCAAAATGGACAAGCAGTAGAAGATAAAGTAGATGAATGCAACTTTCTAAAAATTAAATTTTTATGTGCTTCCAAAGACTTCTCAAAAAGAGTCCAAAGAGAATGTACAGTCTGGGAAAAAAATATTCTGCAATGACATATCTGACAAGGGACTTATTCTTAGAATTTATAGAAAACCCCAACACCTCAACAAAAAAACGACAAATAAACCAATCACAAAATGGACAGAAGACATGAACAGACACTTCACCAAAGAGGATATTCAGGTGGTTAATAAACATATGAAGAAATATTCATGATCATTAGCCATTAGAGAGATGCAAACCAAAACAACAATGAGATACCATCTTGCCCCAGCACTAGTAGCAAGCAGAAAATAACCAATGCTGGTGAGGACGTAGAGAGATTGGGACTCTCATACACTGCTGGTGGGACTGTCAAATTATACAACCATTGTGGAAAGCAGTATGGTGATTCCTTAAAAAGTTGGAATTAGAAATACCCTTTGACCCAGCCATTCCATTACTAGGCATATATCCTAAAGAAATGAGAGCCAGAACAAGAACAGACATATGCACACCCATGTTCATCACAGCACTACTTACAATAGCAAAAGGATGGAAACAACTTATGTGTGCATCAATAGAAGAATGGATAACCAAACTATGGTACATATAAACAATGAAATACTATGCAACCCTAAAGAATAGTGTAGAATCTGAAAAACATTGAATAATGTGGATGAAGAGAAGGGCAATGTACTAAATGTGAGTGATCAATACAGTGGCATTGAGAAAGAGGAAGACCATAGAGAGGTGCATGGGAGGTACAGACAACAAAGATGGACCCTTTTGCACATTGCAGTGAATTGCTTGATGTGGCCCTTCTAGCCAATGTCCTGCATTCTGTGATGTTTTGTAAATCTCATTATCCATGCCTATTTGGGTCGATGTGGTAGTTAAGGTCAGGTATCAACTTA
>NW_006921815.1:1398655-1399846 GCF_000298275.1 Orycteropus afer afer
AATATGTGGTTTTGGCAGAAAGGAGATAAATGGGAAACTAAGAAACCTTTGGCTTCTGGATGGGATAAAAGAAACCCATGGATTGAAGCAGCTCTTTTGTTGAGCTCAGTCACCCAAGGCAAAAGCTATTCATGGGATTTAGGAGAGGTGGATATAACTCCTGAGGAATTGGCTAGTTGTATGTATATGGAAATACAGAATGATGAGGAAAAGGCTAGACTTACGATTCCTTGGTTGCTATTATCGGCAATAGCTGCAATGGCAGGGAAAAAGAATGTAGAGCAGGCTTGTAGCACTAATTCGAGCTCAGATCCAGTCCAATCAGAGCTACAACCCCTAGTTTCAGGGCCTACCCAGAAAGGAAAAATTGTGTCAAAACAGCAGGCAGTACTGGTAAGACCACTGGTCACCAAAAGGGTAGTCCGGAAAGGGAACGGGCAAAGCCAAGAAACTATTGAAAGCAGAGGGTATAGTTTGAAAGAGCTGCTTCAGTTTGTAGATCGGTATCGTCAGCTTCCCGAGGAACCTTTACTAAAATGGCTTGTGAGAGTGACTAATTTAGAGGCAGCGTCTTTAGTTTTGAATACTGCTGAGTGGAAGAGTATGTTTGGGTTGATGCAAGACTCACAGCTCGTTATGGAACAGGCACAAATGTTAATCCAAGATCCATTTACAGGGCAGGATAACCCTGAGGGGGCAGCTAGTCTGTTGGAATGGATAAAATTTGCTGTCAGGTTTGTGTATCCTGAGAAGGGAAACTGACCCTCTCCCCCTCTAAAGGCTCCCTGGAACACCCCAGAGGAAGCAGCTGATGTGATGCTTATGCAAGCCATGTTGGAATAGCTTTATGGTGATCAGGTTATTCACGCAATGAGAATGCCCCTTACACAGGTCATGGCAGATATGGTGATCAGGGGAGCCCCTTCTACATGGGCACCCCATGTAACTCTGCTGTTGCAAAACAAAGCAACAATTCGAGAAGCTGTGTCAGGTCTATTAGCACAACTTCCCTGCATGGGTTTTACAAATCCAAGCAGCATAAGAGTAATTAATAGGAGAATGGAAAGGGGCAATAGGGAAAGAACTTATCTCAACAGGTCAGAGATTTTTCTATGGTTGTTAAGGCATGGGATGAATATAGCAGACATTGATGGAGTAGAGACAAGGGTGCTGATGCAGCACTACAGGAGA
>NW_006921815.1:1401156-1402673 GCF_000298275.1 Orycteropus afer afer
GTTTAATTGGTCTGTTTAGATTCTGGAGAACACATATTCCACACCTGGGTATATTGCTGGCTCCTATCCATAAAGCCACTAGGAAGAAAAATACATTTAATGGGGGCCAGAGCAACAGCAGGCTATGTCCGAAATACAGAAAGCAGTCTCACTTTCCTTGCCGTTAGGTCCTTATGATCCACATTCAGACATGATCTTGGAGGTGTCTGCTACAAGTGCTTATGCAAACTGGAGCTTATGGCAAAAACCTGAGAACGCTGCCCTACGACGACCACTGGGTTTTGTTCAAGCACACATACAGTACTGTGTTGTCAATGAAGGCAAACATGGATATACAGGTGTATAGATGGGTGGACAGGCTGAACTATTAGGTATGTCTATACAGGGGGGAGTGTGTCCATGACCTTATATAGGGTTGGCAATGCTTCTACCAGTATATTTGCATGCTCTGTAAAAATTCCAGATATATAGCAGAGCTGACAAGAGACAAGGTTGTAATCATTTCTTGGCCACAGTCAGATACCCAGAGGGAGCAAGTATTTGGACCTGTGGGCTCTGGACCACAGTCACAGGGAACATCAAGGTCATTTGGCATAACATACTACACAAAAACATTGTTCCACATCCTACTTTGGTGAGTAAAGACTGGGATCTTAAAAGCTAGCATCTCAATGCAATGATGGCTCTCTCCTCATTCAGAGCAAAGAAGAATGAAGAAAATCAAAGACACATGGAAAGAATTAGTTTTAGCAACTGGTCCACCATGTGATCCTTAGCCTATATGGATATGAGACCAGAAGAACTAGGTGATGCCTGGCTACCAATATCAAGCACTTTGAGGGGGATCTATGTAGAAGATCCTAGATAGAGTGGGAGAACAATGTGGAACAAATCTCAAAATCATTTTTTTTTTAAAGGGGGCAGGGCATGTTTGCTGCTCTGTTAGAGTCTGATGGAACCACTGAGACTATGATCCCTAGCTGCCCTTCAGGTCTGGAATTGAACCCACTTCTGTAGCTTCCAGCCAAACAAAAGGCAGGTATATTAGCTGAATATTTGCATTAGCTAGATACACTCCTTGGAGAGAATAATCATGGGAGACTATAAAGGCTGTGTGTGCACAGGGAGGCAGCTCAGGGAACAGGAATGCACAGGAGAGAATGACACAGAAAGAGGTGGCTATGGGGAGGAAGTGGAAGGGAAGCTGTTGCTTTGTGGGAGACTGCAGTCAATGTCATGAGACAAAGTGTATGTGAGCTCTTATATGGAAAGTGAATTTGTTCTATAAACTTTCACCCAAATCACACACACACACACACACAAATAGTGAGGCTTGATTTGTGGCATAACATACGGTCTGTAACATATAGTCTATTCTGTAGAATGATCCTTGTGCACTGTAGAAGAATGTTTATTATGTTTTTGTTGGGTGGAATGTTCTATATGTGTCTATGAGGTCAAGTTGGTTGATTGTTTTGTTGAGATCTTACATATATTTGCTGTTTTTTATTTTCCCT
>NW_006921815.1:1404559-1408119 GCF_000298275.1 Orycteropus afer afer
CAAAATATTGAATGATGGAGGAAACATTAAGAGAAGATGGCAAAAATACACAGAGTCGCTGTACCAAAAAGAACTGGTGGCATAGTGCCGAAAGCATTTGACTGCTAACCAGAAGGCTGGCAGTTCACACCTATCAGCCACTCCTCAAAAAGAAGATTGGGCAATCTACTTCTGTAGAGATACCACCTTGGAAACCCAAGGAGGGATCACTATGAGTCAAATACATTCAACAGTAGTGGGTTGGGTTGGGTTTGTTTTTTATTTGAGGATCAGTTTGGCTTGATATATAATTCTTGGTTGGCAATTGGTTTTCTTCAAGTTTCTGTATGTGCCAATGCATTGCCTTTCTGCTGAGAAATCAGAGCTTAGTCTCATTGGATGTCCTTTGCAGGTAACATTTTTTTCTTCCTGAGCTGTTCTCATTATTTCTTCGTCTTTGGTTTTGGAAAGTTTGATTGTGATATGTCTTGGGGACTTTCTCTGGGGTCTATCCTGTGTGGAGTTTGTTGAGCTTTTGGATAGATATCTTTTCATCTTTCATGATATAGGGTAAGTTTTTCAATTGCATCTTCTTTTTCTTTCCTTTGTTAAATTTGCCAATGGTTTGTTGATTTTGTTAATCTTTTTGAACAATTAGCTTCAGGTCTTGTTTAAATTGTTGGCAACTCTTCAACAATTTTCTTACTGGATTATTTGCTTCCCTTTGTTCTGGAATTCTAATCAGGTGTGAGTGGTTTTTCTTGTTTTGTTTTTGTTTTTTTCATATCCTCAGATATAACTTTTAAGTTTTCTTCATTTCTCTTCATTCTTTGTTCTGATTTTCTGCATACAACCTGGTGTCCAGGGATTTGTTTTCTACCGGAAAATGTGTCATACATCCATTTTGAGTCTACTCTTTTGTCATTCCAATGTGTCGTCTATCTCCATAATTTTAGTGTTTATATTCTGGATTTTTAATTGCTGTTTATCTATGATTTCTAATTGTCTATTTACTTTGTCATTTTCCTCTTGAATGATTCTCTTGAATTCTTCAAGGGTATTGTCTTTCTTCATATTTCTGTTTATGGTGTCCTTGAGCCCTTGGAAGGCCATGTATATGTATTTAATTAATATTTATATTCATATATATATGAACTCTCGTGGTGTAGAGGCTAAAGCACTTGACTGCTAACCAGAAGGCTTGCTGTTGCTGTTCAAACCCATCAGCTACTCTCACTCCTCAAAAAAAATATTGGGCAATCTACTTCCATAGGGATACTACCTTAAGAAGGGGTCACTGTGAGTCATATTCGACTCAATGACAGTGAGTTTTATGTACACATGTGTGTGTGTGTATAAATTCCTTATTAGACAGTTCTATTACATGTTTTTCTTCAGAGAAATTTCCTAATTCTTTACTTTGGACACTTGTTTCTGCTAACTTGTTCCATTTTTTGGTTTGAGTTGAAGTTGTCTGTTTTATTAAATTGAAGTTATTGTCTTTATTTGTTGGTTATCTGTTGATTTGTTTCACCTGGGTTTTATGTTTTACTTTGTTTTAATATACCCAGAAGGGTGTGGCTGGTGTGTTTCTTTGTTTGTTAGGTTGGCTATAATGGGTCACTCTTCAGTTTTCCTTGTGTTGGTGGAGTAACTAGGGGGAATGTGAGTGCAGGTCTCTGTTGTGAAGAGGCGCAGTTGGGATGAGCAGGTTTTGTATACCATGTGTCTTTGATTCTGTGATGTAGAAGTTGTTGATATTGCTCATCTTTTGGGTAAGGTGGCTAGTGTGGTTGATATGGCTGACTAGTGGAGAGTTAGTTAATATGTTCCTCCTATTGGGTTAGTCAGGAAAAAATAAAAAGAAAAGAAAACCAAGGAGAAGAAAAAGAGATAGAAAAATGAAAAGATAAAATAAAAATTGTTGTTGTTGTTGTTATGTGCCATCAAGTCAGACCTGACTCACAGAGACCCCTCCTTGGGTTTCCGAGGCAGTATCACTACGGAAGTAGATTGCCCCATCTTCCTTCCAAGGAGTGGCTGGTGGGTTTGAACCACCAGCCTTCTGGTTAGCAGTCAAGTGTATAGAGGATAGGAGATAGGGAGGAAAAGAACATAAGAAAAATAAAATAAATGAGTGAGCAAGATGAAAGTTTGGTAAAAATGAAAGAAGAAGAGGTAGAGGGGGAAATGACTGGCTAGAAAGGAAGAAAAATTTGGGGAAAAGGAAAGTATAACAATAAAGGGAGGATAAGGTAATTGAAGAGGTACTTTTCTAGTTAGCGTTAGCCAGCAGCCCTAAGAACAGGCAATTGTGGCAGAATCTGCTCATTCACTGCAGTGGGCACCCGTGTATATGAAAGGAGGTTGGTGCAAAAAGTTACCTCCAAGAGAGAATGTTTTACTTGCTTGTCTTTTGTGCTTAGTGTGTGATGGATCAGCCAGTAATGCAGCCATAGGAAAAACACAGCTGCGGCTCCTAGATCTGTTTGGACCAGTTTGCTAAGGGTAGCATTCGGCCGTCAGCTCAAACCCACCTGCTACCCCACAGGAGAGAGAAAGAGCAGCCCCCTCTTTAGCAAAGATCCACAAGCCAAGAAACAATAGGAGGCAGTTCCATTTAGTGCCAAAGAAGGTTGCTGAGAGTTGAACTTGATCCCTCAGCCTTTGGTCCAGTTTGGGGTTTGGTTCATTTAAAGAGTAATAATACATGTAACAGGAATACTTTGAGAATATTTCAATAAACTAGAAAATTGTAAATATAGCTCATAATGCTCAAAATACTATGTATCAACATACATTCATATACACACACACTCACTCCATGCACCACTATAAATTACCCAAAATGAGAATCTTTTGATAGAAATACTACTTAAATATAAATTAGAAAACAATGATACGTCTGGGCGGGACACTTCAATTCTAAGTTAGAGCCATTTGAAGATAGGAGGCCCAGAAAAAAGAGAAAGTGAATTAATCACCTTGAATGAGAGGCCTTGTACTTGTATCTGAGGGCTACGCATCACACGTTCATTTCCAAAACTATTAATCTATAAAAATGAGAGGAAAACTCTCTATGAAAGGCATCCATAAGTATAGTACTTTCATAAGCTGTTCTCAATTATAAAATTCTGTGAGATACCACTTCTTTTAGCTATCTCACAAACTCAGAACTATCTCAGGACTATTCTATCCATAGTGGTGTTTGGTGAACTTTGCTTTGAAGATTCATTTCTGTTTCTACAATTCTTCTTGATATCCACAAATTCTACAAACCTCAACTATATGCTTCTTTTGGTTTTTAAGTCCTCATGATTTCTGCTTTATATATACTTATGAATTTTCATAGCTTTGGTTTATCCAAAACTTCTGCTAACTCACAGCCTGTATTGTCTCAAGGTCTCTATATGTCTCCTCAGGTAGTGTTGCACAATCAAATGTGAATTTTCTTTCTATATCTTACATTTAAATTTCTGAGAATAGATCTCATTTAACTAGCTAAACCATAGTTTTAGGCTATTCATAGGAAACTTAATCTTTGTGTTTATTTTTTTCTCTTGAATCAAGTTTGACATCTG
>NW_006921815.1:1408884-1410381 GCF_000298275.1 Orycteropus afer afer
GAAAAAAATCTTATGTTAACTCTGGGCAGGTAAATAACTGGGTACATGTGTAAAGAAAAACCCTACCAATAATTTTCCTAATGTCAAGGTCTCTTGGGCAATAAAGTATTCCCTGTGATGAAGTCCATTAGGCAGCAACCTTATTAAACACAGCACACTCAATTAGCTCTGGGTGACTACTTTCAAGCTTCTCTTCAGTGACATTGCAACAAATCTTCATTTTTCCAATCGGAAGTGATATGGCTTTGATCAAACCTTCTAACTTCAATTTCCTTGGGTTAAAATTAATCCTAAGATACTTTTTCTTTCAGAGACAACATCATATAAACATTCCTCTATTTTTCTTCTCATACATGATATCTCTAGCATGCACCCAAATGCTCTAATTAAAGAATTAATAGCTTCATTAAAGATTATCTCTTTAGCTATAGTTTTTATAACTATATAATGCAAATATTGTCCAAAATTTATAATGAAATATTTAATAATTTTATAACTTTATATACTTTTTTATTCATTTGCCTTGAGAGTATTTATTAATTTCAGTAATACCCACAGTGTAAGTGAAAATACCACTTCTTCAGGAGTTTCCTGTACTTCTGTAATCATTCACTTGAAATCCATGATGGAGAGCATGGCTTTATTTGAGCATATCTGTTTCTATCAAAATCTCAGTGGAGAAAAGAAAAATATATATATTTAGGCTATAATTTTTACTACATTACTTTAGCATCTCTTTTAATCATGTTTGAGGAGCTCTGGTGGCATAGTGCTTAAAAGCTTTCTGCTGCTATCCAAAAGTTCAGTGGTTCAAATCCAATAGCTGCTCTTTGGGAGAAAGACGAGACAGTCTGCTACCATAAGGTTTTGTATAGCCTCGGAAACTCCATGGAGCAGTTCTACTCTGTCCAATACATTCACTATGAGCCAGAATCCCACTCAGCTGCAGTGGGTTTGGTTTGGTTTTTAATCATGTTTACAATATTCTGTTATACTACTGTGCTCTGAATTTTGATTGAAAGCCAGTAAATTAAAAGCAATATGAATTCTTCTTTATTTGTTCTGAAAATACTCTTGAAGACATTGTGTAATGCAAAACCAAAAACCAGTTGCTATCAGTTGATTCTAACTCATGGTAACTCCATGTGTGTCAGAGTAGAATTGTACTCCATAAAATTTTCAATGGCTAATTTTTTGGAAATAAATTCCAAACTTGAAGTGTGGAGATGTTTTGTTAGGCTACCTCTTAAGAGATAAATGAATAATAAATAAATAAGTATTTTCATAAAATTACTGCTCCATCCATAGCTACAATAGGATCATGACTTCCTAATATCTTGAAGCCAACTGCTTCAATCCCTTGTATTACTCAGCTGACTCGGAAGACATTTGTCCTTTCTTGCCCTTGTCTATGAGATCTCTAAATTATATTTCTCACAGTTAATTACTTTTAAGAGGGAAAAGAATAATAAATAAATAAATATTTTCATAAAATTA
>NW_006921815.1:1414233-1436375 GCF_000298275.1 Orycteropus afer afer
AAATGATCCAAGAAGCTGCACTATATGAAGAAGAATGCAGCATCAGGATTGGAAGAAGACTCATTGACAACCTGCCACATGCAGATGATACAACCTTGCTTGCTGAAAGTGAAGATGACTTGAAGCATTTATTGATGAAGATCAAAGATTACATTCTGCTGTATGGATTACACCTCAACATAAAGAAAATAAAAATCCTCACAATAAGCAGCATCATGATAAATGGAGAAAAGACTGAAGTTACTAAAGATATCATTTTACTTGGATCCCCATTAAACACCCATTGAAGCAGCAGTGAATAAATCAGTCCTGGTATTATACTGGGCAAATCTGCTGAAAAAGACCTCTTCAAAGTGGTAAAGAGCAAAGATGTCACTTTGAAGACTAAAGTGTGTCTGACTCAAGCCATGATATTTTCAGTCACCTCATATGCATATGAAAACTGGATAATGAATAAGGAAGACCAAAGAGGAGTTGATGCTTTCAAAGTATGTTGTTGGTGAAAAATATTGAAAATACCATGGACTGGCAAAGAATGAAGAGATCTGTCCTAGAAGAAGTGTAGCAAGAATGCTCCCTGAAATCAAGAATGGCCAGAATTTTCTCATCTACTTTGGTCATATTGTCAGAAGTGACTATTCCCTGGAAAAGGATATCATGCTTGGCACAGTGGAAGGTCAGAGGCAAAGGGGTAGACCCTCAACAAGATGGATTGACATACTGGCTGCCAAGTTGGGTTCCAGTACAGCAAGGATTGTGAGGATGACACACAACTGGGCAGTGTTTTGTTCTGTTGTGCATAAGATCACTATGAGTTAGAGCTGACTCTATGGTACTTAGTGACAACAACAATAAAATGAATAATAACACCAGAAAGGAACATAATCCTCAGCACAATCAAACATATGAGACCAAGAGGGCAGCATTTCCCCAGAGACAAAGCTCAGAAGGCAGGAAGGATAGCTCTACATTTCTCAAGCTGAAAGAACTGAAAAAAAAAAAAAACAACCATGAAGCCTCACGTTGCAATAGTGAAAGATTCTATGGGCAAAATATTGAATGATGCAGGAAGCATCAAAAGAAAATGGAAGGAACACAAAGAGTCACTGTCCCAAAAAGAACATTTCAGGAGGTGGCATATGTTCAAGAACCAATGGTATTGAAGGAAAAAGCCATTGTTGCACTGAAGGAATTGGGGAAGAACAAGGTTCCAGGAAGTGATGGAATACCCATTGAGATGTTTCAACAAATGAATGCCACACTGGAGGCACTCATTCAGTTATTGCAAGAGATTTGGAAGACAGCTACCTGGCCGATTGACTGGAAGAGACCCATATTTGTACCCATTACAAAGAAAGGTGATCCCACAGCATGTGGAAATTATCGAACACTATCATTAATATCGCATGCAAGTAAAATCTTACTGAAGATAATTCAAAAATGGTTGCAACAGCATATTGACAGAGAACTTCCAGAGGTGCAGGCCAGATTCAGAAGAAGATGTGCAATGAAGTATATCATTGCAGACTTCAGATGGGTCTTGGCTCAAAGTAAAAAATACCAGAACCAGAAAGATGTTTACTTGTGTTTTATTGACTATGCAAAAGCATTTGATTGTATGGATCATGACAAATTGTGGATAACATTGACAAGAATTGGAATTTAAGAACACTTAATTGTACTCATGAGAAACCTGTACATACACCAGGAGGCTGTCTTTCTAACAGAACAAGGGGACACGCCATGGTTTAAAATCAAGAACGGAGTGTGTCGAGGTTGTATCCTTTCACCATACTTATTCAATCTTTATGCTGAGCAAAGAATCCAAGAAGCTAGACTATATGAAGACAAATGTGCCATCAGGATTGGAGAAAGAATCATTAACAACCTGTGATACACTGATGACACAACTTTGCTTGCTGAAATTGAGAATGACTTGAAGGACTTACTGATAAAGATTGAAGAATACAGTGTGCAGTGTGGATTACATCTCCATATAAAGAAAACAAAAATCTTCACAACTGGACCTACAGGTAGCATCACAATAAATGGAGAAAAGATTGAAGTAGTTAAAGACTTCACATTGCTTAGTTCTACAATCGATGCCAGTGGAAGCAGCAGTGAGGACAGCAGACAATGCATAGCACTGGGCAAAGTGGGTGCAAAAGACCTCTTTCAAGTGTGAAGAGCAAAGATATCGCCTTGAAAGCTAAGGTGTGCCTAACACAAGCTATGGTGTTTTCAGTTGCCTCATATGCATGTGAGAGCTGGACAATGAATAAGGAAGACCAAAGAAGAATTGATGCTTTTGAGTTGTGTTGTGGTGTTGGCGAAGAATGCTGAGAGTACTATGTATGGACTGCTGAAAGAACTAACAGATCTGTCCTGGAGGAAATGCGACCAGAATGCATCTTGGAGGTGAGAATGGCCAGACTTTGTCTCACCTACTTTGGTCATGTTGTCAGAAGGAACCATTCCCTGGAGAAGGATGTCCTGCTTGGTGAAATGGAGGGTCAATGAAAGAGGGGAAGTCCCTCAACGAGGTGGATTGACATGGTGGCGGCGGCAATGGGCTTGAGTATAGCAAGGATTATGGAATTGGAGCAGGACCGGGTGGTGGTACGTTCTGCTGTGCATAGGGTCACTATGAGTTGTAGATGACTCGACAGCACCTAACAACAATAACATGTGCTTAAGCCATGTGACTGCTAACCAGAAGTTTGGCGTTTCAAACCCACCAACTACTCCGCAGAAAGAAGATGGGCCAATCTATTTCCATATTTACCACCCCACAAATCCAATGGGGGTCAGTATGAGTCCCAAATGGCTGACACTAGTGAGTATGTGTGTGTGTGTATGGCACATAACAACGACATATATACATACATAAAACCAAATCCACTGCCATCCAGTCAATTCAAACTCATAACGACCCTCACTGGGTTTCTGAGATGGTATATCTTTATGGAAGTAGATAGCTTGTCTTCCTCCTGCAGAGTTGCTGGAGAGTTTAAACTGCCTACCATCTTTTAGCAGTCAAATGCCTTGGGCAATGCATCGCTAGAGCCCCTATATATCTGAAGGAACTCTGGTAATGTAGTTAAAACATTTGGCCACTAATCAAAAAGTTGGTGGTTCTGAATCCACCAGCTACTCTGTGGGGGAAAAAAAAAAAAAGTGTATTTCTGTAAGGAATTACAGCCTTGGAAACCCAGTGGGGGTCCTTGTGAGTCAGAATCAACTCCATGGCATGGAGGTGTTTTTTTTTTTTTTTTTGGTTCATATATACCCACTTTGTGAGTCAGATCCGACTCATAACAACCCCTCCTTGGGTTTCCGAGGCATTATTGCTACGGGAGTAGATTGCCCAACCTTCCTTCCAAGGAGTGGCTAGTGGGTTTGAACCACAAGACTTCTGGTCAGCAGTCAAATGTCTTAGGTACTATGCCACCAGAGCTTCTGGTCCATATATAGCTGAGCTAAAAATATAATTAGAAGTACCAATATTTTTAGGGCATTTCAAATGGAGTTCATTATTGTAGAATTATTCCACATATTATCACTGCATTTGTTTATACATAATGGCTGCTAAGAAACCCAAAGCAGTGGTGATACACAATAAAGAAACTATTGACTTGATTGTGGTAATTTTTATCTTCTCCCTTAACCCTTATTTCCCCAACTTGTATTTTAAATTCATACCATGTTTTCTTTTTTGTTTGTCTTTTCATATCCTTTTTAGGGAGAAAAAAAGGATGTATCATAAAATAATTATTCTATGTTTTGGATTGAAAGACAAAAAGTCACTGAATATTTAAGTTCAAAGAACTGTTAGATGAACACTGTAATTGTGCAGGGAAATAAAATAAGTCTTATAGATATAAAATGATGTTCTCTAGGTCACATTCTTTTCTATATATCTCACAGCAAATTGGTATAATATGTTTGCATTCCTTCAGAGTCTTTAATTGGATTTTTATTTCTTAAATTGGTTGATATTTATTTAGTGCAATTTTTAATTGACTCCAATTTTGAAAATTTTGCACATTTTTATTCTATCTGAAATCCAAAGTTTTTACTGAAAAGATTCCTTGAGTAAACATGTCCTGCTTATAACTTTCCCAGACCATGATATACTGTATTATAGTCAGGCCACTTAGTGGTTTTACAAACTAAAAATGCTAATGCCCTTCTAAGGATGTCAATCACTTGTTGTATTCTCTTCATGCATGGAAAAAAAAAGAGAGAGAGAGAGAGATGAAGAGAAGAAAGGGAGAAATAAAGGGAAGAAGAAGAAATGAAACACAAATTTCCAGAGGAATATGTGGTTATTTCTACTTAAATACAAAGTACCTGAAAAAATGTCTAAAAAGGTAAAAAAAATAACTTAGTAAAATTTAAAACCTCCTCTAAATTAAAGCAAATATGCATATTGGCAGGTTTGAACATGTGGTTTTCATACTAAAGAGCCTACTACTTTTATTCATGAAGCCTTGGTGACACAATGGTTTAGTCCTCCACTGCTAACTAAAAAGTCACTCGTTAGGTGCTTAGAACCCACTAGCAACTTCATGGTAGAAAAGACCTAGCAATGTCCTCCTTCAAAGATTACAGCCTAGGAAACCTAATGGGACAGTTATACTGTCATCTAGATAAACTATGAGTAGAATTGACTCTACTGCACACAACAACAGTTTTCATTCAGTGTACTTTTTGCTTGTGGGTCACTTCTGAGTCCTTGTGCAGCTTTGATTTGCTTGTGCTATCTCAAGTTCTTAAATAATAAATGAGAAGGTAAATATCTACCATAATTACTTTAAATGAACCAAGATGTTGTGAAATGTAAAATGTGATAGTTACTTGCCTTGAAGTTGGCTCTGACTCACACGATAGGAGTATCAGCTTGTTGTTGTTGTTATGTGCCAACGAGTCAGACCTGACTCATAGCGACCCTTCCTTGGGTTTCTGAGGCAGTATCACTACGGAAGTAGATTGCCCCATCTTCCTTCTGAGGAGTGGCTGATGGATTTGAACCGCCAGCCTTCTGGTTAGCAGTTAAATGCCTTAGGCACTATGCTACCAGAGCTCCCTAGGAGTATCAGCTAAGACCTGGTAAAACTCTAATATAACTGCAATCACAGTTGGTTCTTTTTTTGCATTCTTAAACCCAGAGGATTTTGTATTTTTTTGTTTGTTTTTCCAGTCACTTTGAATTTGGGCTAGGGATTTCTCCCAATATGCCCTGTGTGAACCTAACACAAAAACAATTAAATTGGTTTGATTCATAAAATCAGATGTAAAATGGAAATGAATCACAATAAAATTTTGTAGTTATTTTCTTTTTCTAATCACTGTCAAAACAATAAAATATAACCCCACTTACATGGTTAAACAAGTAAGAGTAGAGAAATTGATAAAATTGGATTATGATGCCATTGCAAAAATTACTAAAATAATGAAAATTCATTTTCTTTGCTTGGACAAAACTGGTGGTTATATTAAAATATGCACTAGGGAACATTTTCAAAGCTTTTATGGTGTCTTTTATGCTGCTACACATTCTGGTTTTGAGAGGGAGAATTTCCCTGGAGGAGAAATCCTTCAGAAAGAAGAAGAGAGGGAACACAAGGACTCAAAAAAAAAAAAAAAAAAAAGTTTGCAACTGCAGAGAATGATTAGTACAAGAAAAAGGAGGAGGAGACATCTGTTGGTGAAATGATTTTTAGAGATAATTAAGTGCATTCATCCAGAAATAACACATACATCGTTTGCAGGCACACATGGCTTTACTAAAAACAAGAGAGACTTTGAAAAGGCCCACAAAAATAATCAGCAGCTTTGATCAGATGTCACCAGAATGTCAACCTTCCCTGTGTCCCCACTTCAGCTTTCCTGTTTCACACTCCATAATGGTTTTTATTGCTGGGTGTGCATGCTATTTACAGAGGTATATTTTCTTAGGAAGTATTGTCACAAAAGTGTATCTTAGTCCTCATGTTTCTTAAGCAGTTTAGATTAATATTCCATTTCAATCCTCCAGAATTTAATTGGATTTTTGAGCATCTAGGAACCTTCAAGTATAACACATATTAATGTTCTGAACAAATGGTTGTAGATACATTTTTTTACACACACAATTGACCTGGCAGTAATGAATATTTCAAAAACTTAATGAAAATTAATCTCAGAAATGACATTTAACTTTTGAGGATTCTTGCTTAGTCAGTTCTATTTCATAATAAAATTTATGCTTCATATTTCTGTAGGTGATGCTTATTAGTGCATAGAGTTGTGTTTATTTGCCAAACAAAACACCAGAGTTGAAATGAAGTTTAAAAAAGGAAGAACTAAGGTTAACATATTTATAAGAATTGCATGTATCCACCATGAAAGCAACATTCAGAAATATAAATGAAATTGAAAGCTTCACATAAAAATAAATCATTAGTAGTGATTTCCCCCCCTTAAATGTTAACCCTGAAAATAAAAGTAAAGGTATATCCACAAAGTGGATCATTTGATATTTATATAATATATGGCCAGATTGGACTTTTGTTTTTCTGTCTCGGAACCTCTTCCCATGCTATATTTCTCAACACTTTCATGATATGTTGAATTCATAATGATTCAAGAACAACCCCTATCATCAGCCCATTTGAGTTATATTTTAGTTAAGATGCTTTCAGCTCTACATCAACTCACTCCTGCAAGACAAAGTTATTTTAAATATGGAAAATATAAAATTGCACATAATGAGAAATGATGAAGTGGGATATTTCCTGAATTGATTCTTTACTTCAAACTATAAAAGATTCAGTGTCTTCCCATTTCTCTAATCTGTCATCCCTAGAATGTTATCAAATTCTATGATTCGAAGATCATGCCATTTTCTAGCTGCGAAAGGAAGATGATGTCATTGAAAAATCATTAGAGAAGAAAGACATGCTCTTTTCTTATGTTCATTTTTGAAGGTAAGGTCAATGCTCCCAGATATAGCTAGATTTGTGTCACATGGCCATTTAAATGCCAATTACTTGAAAGTGGAAATTGAATTAACATTGTTTGGCCTTAACTTTTTTGTTGTTGTAAGGTTTCATCAAGTCAGTTCCAACTCAAATAGACCTTGTCTACAACAGAATGAAACACTTCCCAGTCCTCCATCCTCACAATTGTTCCTTTGTTTGAGCCCATTGTTGCAGCCACTGTGCCAATGTATTACATTGAGGGTCTTTCTCTTTTTCTCTGACTCTCTACACCAAACACAATATCCTTCTTCAGGAAGACTAATGTCTCCAGACAACGTGATAAGAAGCATTCTGGCTATACTTCTTCTGGCAATACATGATATAGTTAATAATCTTTGCCAACTCTATAATACAAAGGCATCAATTCTTCTTTGATCTTTCATATTAAATATCCAGTTTTCACTTGTATATTAGATAATTTAAAATACCGTCATTTGGGTCAGGCACGTGTTAGTCCCAAAGCGAACTCTTCGCATTTTAAAACTTTAAAGAGATATTTTGCAGCATATTTGCCCACCAAAATATGTCAATTAATTTCTTAACTGTGGCTTCCATGGGAGTTGATTGTGAGTACAAGTAAAACAAAATCCTTATCAATTTCAATCTTTCCTCCACTTATCATGATGTTGCTTATTGGTCTAGTTGTGAGGATTTTGGCTTTCTTTATGTTGAGGTGTAATCCATACTGAGGGCTATAGTCATGCATCTTCAGGAGTAAGTGCTTCAAATTTTCTTTGATTTCGGGAAGCAAGGTTGTGTGTGTCATCTGCTTATCACTGGTTGTTGATGAGTCTTCCTCTGATGCTGATGCCATGTTCCTCTTCATGTAGTCCAGATTTTCATATTTCTCAGCATACAAATTGACTAAGTGTGGTGAAAGGACACAACCCTGGCAACGCCTTTCCTGGTTTTAAACTACACGATACCCCTTTGTCGTGTTTGAACAACTGCTTGTTGTTCTATACTAGCTCCATTTGAGCACAAGTAAGTGTTGTGGAAGTCCAATTTTTCTCAATGTTATCTACAATTTGCTATGATCCACATAGTTGAATGCCTTCACATAGTCAACAAATCACAGATAAAATAACTTTCTGGTATTCTCCGCTTTCAGCCAAGATACATCTGCTTTCACCAATGATATCCCTCCTGAATAAGTACTCTTCTGAATCCATCTTGAATTTCTGGCAGTTCCCTATTGATGGTTAATGATCATATTCTACCTCCTGAAATGGTCGAATACTGACCAGTTTTTTTTGGTACAGTTATTCTGGGTATTCCTTCCATCTTCTTCTTTTTTTTTCCTTAATATTTCCTGTGTCATTCAATTTTTTGCCCATAAAATCCTTCAATATTTCAACTCAAGCTTGAATTTTTCCTTCACTTCTTTCAGTTTGAAAATTGCTGAGTGTGTTCATCCCTTTTGGTTCTGTGTATATTTCATTACACTTTATCTTTTCAAGCCATCCTTTGAGATCTTCCATTCAGTTCTCTTACTGCATCATTTCTTCTGCTTGCTATAGCTACTACAGGTTTAAAAACAAGTTTCAGGGGCTCTTCTGACATTCATTTTCTTTTCTTTCTTTCTTTTAATTTTAATCACCTTTTGGTTTCTTCATATATGATTCCCTTTATTACAAGGAAATCATACATCCCTTGTAGTCTTTGGTCATTAGTGTTCAATATGTCAAGTCTATTGTTGAGATGGACTCTAAATTCAGGCAGGATATACTGATGATCATATTTTAACTCTTGTGCACATATTTTCATTTTCTTCACCTACATCTTGAACTTGCATATGAGCAATTGATAGTCTTTCCAACAGTTGACTCTTGGTCGTGTCCTGACTGATAATATCTAGCTTTGACATCACCTCTTTTAACAACAGTTGATTTGATTCCCGTGTGTTTCGTCTGGTGAGGTCCATGTGTATAGCCACCGTTTATGTTGCTCAAAAAATGTACTTCCAATAAGTACTTTGTTGGTCTTGCAAAATTCTTTCATTCAATCTCTGGTGCCATTTCTATCAACAACGCCATACTTTCCAACTACCAGTTCTTCTTCTTTGTTTCCAGCTTTCACATTATGATCATCAGTAATTATCAATGCAACTTGATTGCAAGTTTTCTCAACTTGAGACTGCAGAACTTTGCAAAAATCTTCAATTCTTCATCCTTGACAGTAGTGATTCATTTGTAAATTTGAATAATAGAAGTGTTAACTTGTCTTCTTTGTAGGAGTATGGATATTATACCAACACAAGCACAGAATTTTGGAAGACCAACAACATATTCAACTTATTCATTGCAAATACCTATTATTCAACACCACAAATGGTGGCTGTACACTTAGAATTTGCCAGATGGATTACACAGGAATCAGATTGACTATATCTGTGGCAAGAGGTGATGGAAAAGTTGAATATCTTTGGCCAAAACTAGGCCAGGAGCTGATTGTGGAACAGACCATCAACTTCTCATATGCAATTTCAAGTTGAAGAGGAAGATGATTAAAACAAGTCCACAAAAGCCAAAATTTGACCTTGATTCTATCCCTTCTGAATTTAGAGACCATCTAAAGAATATATTTGATGCACTGAACACCAATGACTGAAAACCAGAAGAGTTGTGGGATGCCATCAAGAATATCATACATGAAGA
This sequence comes from Orycteropus afer afer, assembly GCF_000298275.1. Taxonomy (NCBI): domain Eukaryota; kingdom Metazoa; phylum Chordata; class Mammalia; order Tubulidentata; family Orycteropodidae; genus Orycteropus; species Orycteropus afer. The sequence continues at coordinate 1,423,916 of NW_006921815.1, forward strand.
AAGGAAAGGGTCATTAAAAAGACAGGAAAAGAAGAAAAGACCAAAGTGTATGTCAGAGAAGACTCTGAAACTTGCCCTTGAACAGAGAGTAGGTAAAGCAAATGGGAGAATCGACAGGATAAAAGCGCTGAATAGAAGCTTTCAAAAAGCAACTTGAGAAGACAAAGTCAATTATTATAATGAAATGTGCCAGGAGTTGCAGTTAGATAACCAAAAGGGAAGAACACGCTTGGCATTTCTCAAGCTGAAAGAACTGAGGAAAACTTAAGCCTTGAATTGCAGTATTGAAAGATTCCATAGGCAATATATTGAAAGATGCAGGAAATATCAAAAGGAAATGGAGGGAATACACAGAGTCACTATGCCAAAAAGAATTGGCAGATGATTATCCATTTCAGGAGGTGGTATATGATCAAGAACCAATGGTACTAAAGGAAGAAGTTGAAAGTACACTGAAGGAAGTGGCAAAAAACAAGGCTTCAGGAATTGACAAAGTACCCATTGAGATGCTTCTACAAATGGATACTTCACTGGAGGCACTTACTCGGTTATGCCAAGAGATTTGGAAGACAGCTACCTGAACAACTGACTAGAAGAGAGCTATATTTGTACCCATTCCAAAGAAAGGTGATCCCAGAGAAAGTGGAAATTATTGAACAATATCATTAATATATACATAATACATGTCAGTAAAATATTACTAAAGATAATACAAAAACGGTTGCAACAGTATGTTGACAGAGAACTTGTAGAAATGCAATATAGATTCAGAAGAGGATGTAGAATGAGGGATATCATAGCTGATGTGAGATGGATCTTGGCTGAAAGCAAAGAATAGCAGAAAGATGTTTACTTGGGTTTTATTGACTATGCAAAAGCATTCGATTGTGTGGATCATAACAAATTATGGGCGACACTGAGAAGAATGAGAATTCCAGGACACTTAATTGTATTCATGAGGAACCTGTACATGGACCAGGAGTCTGTCATTTGAACAGAACAAGGGTATACTATGTAGTTTAAAATCAGGAAGGGAGTGCATCAGGATTGGAAGAAGGCTCATTAACAACCTGCAATATGCAGATGACACAACTTTGCTTGCCGAAAGTGAGGATGACTTGAATCACTTACTGATGAAGATTGAAGAACACAATCTGAAGTGTGTATTACAACTAAATATAAACAAAACAAAAATCTTCACAACTGGACCTATAAGCAGCATCATGATAAAAGGAGAAAAGTTTGAAGTTGTCCAAGACTTCGTATTACTTGGTTCTACAATCAACACCAATGGAAGCAGCAGTCAAGACATCAGATGATGTATTGCTTTGGGGAAATCTGTTACAAAAGACCTCTTTCATGTGCCAAAGAGCTAAGATATCTCCTTGAAAACTAAGGTGTTCCTATCCCAAGTCATGGTATTTTCAATTGCCTCTTAGGTATGTGGAAGCTGGACAATGGATAAGGAAGACCGAAGAGTTGATGCTTTTGAGTTGTGATGCTGGCAAAGAATACTGAAAGCACCGTGGACAGGTAAAATAACTAACAAATCTGTTCTGGAAGAAGTGCAGCCAGAATGCTCCTTGAAAGTGATAATGGCCAGACTTCATCTCACCTACTTTGGTCATATTGTCAGAAAGGACCATTCTCTGGAAAAGAATATCATACTTGGTAAGTGGAGAATTAACAAAAAGTGGAAGGCCCTCCACAAGATGGATTGACACAGTGGCTGCAATTATGGCCTCAAGTATAGCAAGGATTGTGAGGCTGGTACAGGACTGGGCAGTGTTGTGTTCTGTTGTACATTAGGTCACTATGAGCTGGAGACAACACAACAGCACCTAACAACAACAGCAGCATTGCACTTCAGGATAAATCTTGAAATGTACTTTTTGTTTGGGAATGTTACACTATTCTTCTGTAATTTGTTGTTTCTGGTCTAGTAGAACATATATTTGTCTGATTCAAAATGGCCAATTCAAATCCAGTTCAGTTCCTAATACCTAGGATATTGATCTTCAAGCTTTCCATTTTATTCTTGATAATTTCCAATTTTTCTTGATTCATACTTTGTACATTCCACATTCTTATTATTAATGATGTTTGCATATGTATCTTCTAATTTGGAGTCGCGCCATATCAGCAAATGAAGGAATCGAAGGCTCTATTCCAATCCATGTCATTAAGGTTGACTGTATATTGAAGAGACCATCCTTCCCTAGTAGTACATTGAGTGCCTTTTAACCTAAGAGGCTTGTCATCCTGGATTGTTACACAAGGTTCTGCTACAGTCTATAAGGTTTTTATCAGCCAACTTTTTTCAGAAATACTTTGTCACATTGTTCTTTCCAGTCTGTCTTACTCTGAAAGTGCTGCTGAAGCTTGTCCACCATGAATGACCCTGCTGTCTTTGAAAAAAGAGTGGCATAGCTCCCAGCATCACAGCACATGCAAGCCACCATCGCATTACAAACTGACATGATCAAATACCATGTGGCTTTCTGATAGCTGAACAAATAAGGGTTCTACTGGCAAAGATTAAGCTATATTTATGGTTCTATTGGAGTAGCGTCACAGTATCTGCCACAAACATTTACTGCAATGCTCCATCTTCTCCTTCGACTATGCTTATTTTTATGTCTCATATTCATTTATAGAATACAAGTAACGTTAAAGAAGAGATCACATTGGAAAACTTTCTTATCCCACATTGTACTTGATGCAGTGTTTTAATTATACTAGGTAATCAATAAAATTTTGAAAGAATGAATACCTTTATAAGGTTTTGTTTGTTTGTCTGGCATGTGGTTTACATTCACACACATTTATTTTTAGCAGTGACTGAATATATTGTTTTTAACTTGAAAACAAATGCTTCCTTAACTATATTTTGAAATTATTGTTCCTGACAATAAAACCCTTAAGGTGTAGGAAAGAAGTAAGACTACAATTTGCATCTTATGAAAAAATCAAAGTTATTTTTAAAGTATAACTTTATAGAATGAAGTATAACATAACAATATAAACAAACATGAAGCACAGTTACTTTTAATAATGTGTCCTCTAAATAGGGTATATCTGTAATAATCTTAAAATAACATCTTCTAGCATAATTTGGTGCAAATCTTTTCAGAGACAATATGACACTAAATGTTCAGGGGTGACTTTTGAGTTATGTACAGTTTGTTATTAAACAAAAAAGGAAAATTTGCTTGGTATAAAGATGAATCTTACCATTTATGTCTACTTGATTACAGAGAAATTCAAACATGGATTTAAAAAAAAAAAATTACCACTTCCTTTTCATTCCTATTTCTACCACCCTCTTCCAGATACTCATTTCTCTAACCTCAACTTCTACTGCAGCTATTCATACTCCACACTCCAATTGAACATATCCAATTTTACCACATTAATCTATTTAAAGCACAGATTCATTCACATCAAACAATGATGAGACATGTGTGAACTACACATTGTCTACAGAATTGAATACATGATTGTCAGTCTCATAAACAAGGTTCTTCATAAAATAGAATCAGATTTTTTTTTCACCTTTTTCTCTTCTTTGATATCCACATACATATTAGTCTCCTGTTCAGTTGTACTGTTCTGTTCCAAAAAAAATAATTTGAATTTTCTTGAACTGTCAATATTCTCACTTTTTTCAAAACCATTGTAAATTCTCTGAAACTTTAGAGGCTTTCCCTTATATTTCTGCTGTTTTATAATCTTTGCTTCAAATTGACACACTTTAAAAAAAATCAAATCACTCTATAATGTTACTATTATGTTAGAGGTATTAGTGGTATCTCTTTATCCATTTTCCTATTTCTACAGGGCAATTTAACTTTTTCCCTCCTCCCATTATAACTCAGATCAAGGAAGATATTTTATTTTATGTTTTAATGTCTTGTTCATTCTTGAAACTCCTTGAGTGACTAAGCAATAATAGTTGCCTAACAAAAAATAAGTTGAAACATTTTGAGACAGGTAAGTTTCCAACAGAGTGGAATAGGAAGGTAAACTATCCAGACTGTAAAAAACAAAGACTCAGAAATTGAAATTTTTCTCAAGTTATGCAGTCTGAAATTGATGAAGCATCCAATCAAGATTTATTGATGATTACTGGTGCTTGGAATGCAAAAGTTGGAAACAAAGAACCATTGGTGGTTGGAAAATACGGCCTTGGTTGTAGAAATGATGCTGGAGATCACATAATAGAATTTTGCCAGACTTACTCATTTCTTAATCTTTAGTGGTTGGTGTGTAAATTTGAATGATAGTAGTATTAACTTTTCTTCCTTGTAGGCATATAGATATTATCCTATCACTGGCAGCATTGTACTGCAGCATAGATCTTGAACCATTCTTTGCGATGATGAACAATACAATGTCATTCCTCTTTGTTACTCCTGACATAGTAGATTATGTGACAGTCTGATTCAAAATGGCCAATATGTCCATTTAAGCTCAGTAATGTCTAGAATATCAATATGTCTTCAATTTAATTTTTGAGACCTTCTAATTTTGCTAGATTCATTCTTTGTACATTCCACATTCAGATTATTAATGGATTTTGCAGCTATTTCTTCTCATTTGTCAACAACATAAATGACAGCTATACCTGTGGGTCTTGTCAAATGGAATACACAGGAATCAGATAGACTACATCTGTGAAAGAGGTGATGGATAAGCTCAATCTCATCAGTCAAAACTAGGCTAAGAGCTACCTGTGGAGCAGACCATCAATTGCTCGTATGCTAGTTCAAGTAGAAGCTGATGAAAATTAAAAATAGTTGACGAGAGCCAAAATATGACTTTGAGTATATCCTATCTGAATTTAGAAACCATCTCAAGAATAGATTTGATGCACTGAATTCCAATAACCAAAACCAGACGAGTTGTGGGATGACTTCAAGAACATCATACATGAAGCAAGAAAATTGTCATTTAAAAGACAGGAAAGGAAGGAAAGACCCAAATTAATGTCATACAAGACTCTGAAACTTTCTCTTGAATGGAGAGCAGCTAAAGTGAATGGGAGAAATAACGAGACAAGAAGTTGAATAGAAGATTTCAATGGGTAGCTCAAGAAGACAAAATAAAATATTGTTTAAAAATGTGCAAAGACTTGGAAAATAAAAAGGGAAGAACATGCTCTGCATTTCTCAAGCTGAAAGAACTTAAGAAAAAATTCAAGGTTATAACTTACATACATGTAATGAATTAGAGAAAATGGAATAATAAACCTTCACATCTATCATTCAATTTCAGTAATTATCTACTCATGACCAATCTTTTCCTTATATGTCTCAGTCACTTCACTCATGCTCAACTACTATGATTTTTCATTCCTTCTCATCAATTTTCCATCCTACATCTAGCACTTTCTCAGCCTCTTAGATAGTAAGATAACATTCTGATAGGATATTTTTGAATATCTATGAGAATGTTTCTTGTCCTAATATTTGAGAATACCTGTATGAGAATATTAAAAGATAAAACTTGAATGACACAAATTAAGTAAGTTTTGAACCACAGCTGACCTTCATATGTGTTGTAGGGAAACAGTGAGGGGGAAATGTTGGGGTTTTGTTTAGCTGTAAAAAAAAAAAAAAAAACACTCAACTAATACTTGTAAAAAGGAGCCCTAGTGGAACAATGGTTAAGGACTCTGCTGCTAATTAAAAGGATGGAGGTTTGAATACATCAGCAGATCTGTGGGAGGAAAGATCTGGAAATCTGCTTCCTTAGAGGTTACAGCCTAGGAAATCCTATGAGAAAGTTCTACTTTGTATTATACGGTAGCTGTGAATCAGAATCAATTCAATGCACATACAACAACAATATGCATAAAACGAAAATTTGACAATCCTTTTTTTTCTTTCCATGCGAATGTTGCCCCTCTGATTTCTCCGAGGGATGCATCTTCACAGAGTATGTGAGTGCGTCATCCTGGGTTGAGTGGTCTGAGTGTACATCTTGTTTACTATTGGGCTGAGAGTTATATTCCAGGTCCAAAGTGTATCTCAGAACCATAGTGCTGAGGGTCCCACCAGACTCCGTCCAACCAGTAGTTCCGGTCACTATTGTGTTTTTGGATTTTGTTCCATGTTTTTTCCTCCCACTCTATCCAGGATCTCCAGATTTGATCCTTTCCTGAGTGATTAGCATTGGTAGCCAGGCATCATCTAGTTCTTCTGGTCTTGAGGGCCAGCATGTCCTAGGTCTGATTGCTTCCAAATGTCCTCTTTTTTTTTTTTTTTTCCTTTGCATTCTTCTTTGCTTTTGATGATAAGAGAGAGACCATTAGCTGCATCACAAGATTTTTATGTATTTTATTGTGCCAGTTGAGTCTTTTGTCTGATTTATCTGACATCAATTATAGTGAAATAACATCAGAAAAAACACAAGGAGTTCAGATATGACATGGACATAAATAGGTGTGTGGTGCCTGGATCTCTGAAGAGAACGAATGTCAAAGAGTAGAGCTAGGAGTATTTGGCCTCTCAATGCCATAAGTTCCTCTTAAAGAACAAACATTAATATATAACAGACAAAAAGACCTCACTGGGAGATTTACAGACTGTGAAAGAAGTGACTGATATTTTGGAAAGGGAAGCACTATATAACCTTTTCCATGTCCCATTCACTTATTTTTTAAATAACAATTGTTATATTCATGCCTGGGAGCTCTAGTAGCTTAGTGCCTAAGGCACTTGACTGCTAACCAGAAGTCTGGCAGTTCAATTCCACCAGCCACTTCTCAGAAAGAAGGTTGGGTGATCTACTTCTGTAGATATACTGCCTTGGAAACCCGAGGAGGGGTCACTAGGAGTTGAATGGACTCCACGGCAGTGAGTTTGGTTTTTGGTTTTCTCTAAGGACTCTTCTCAATTCTGGGATTGCAGCAAGAAAACTAAAATATAAATAAAATTTATATGAAAAGTTAAACGTTTGTTCAAGTCTTTGATTCTTGGAATTTACAGTCTTGTGAGAGAAAAGGATTTTAAAATGAGCAATCATGTAATTTCTGGTAATAAAAAAATAATGAATGCAAATGATGGGGGAAAAAACATGTTAAACAGTGATTTGAGGGAGAATAATTTATTACAGTAGCTAAGGGGCTCTGGTGGCATAGTCCCTAAAGCATTTGACTGTTAACCAGAACAACAATATGTGTAAAACGAAAATTTGACAGTCACTCCTCAGAAGGAAGATTGGGCAATCTACTTTCATAAAGATTTACCACCTTGGAAACCCAAAGGGGGTCACTATGAGTCAGAATCGACTGGATGGCAGTGAGTTTGTTTGGTTTTTTTCAATAGCTTCTCTGAAAAGAGCTCTGGTGGTGTAGTTCCTATGGCATTTCACTTCTAACCGGAAGGCTGATGGTTCAAACCCACCAGCCACTCCAAGGAAGGAAGATGGGGGCAATCTACTTCTGTAAAGATTTACTAACTTGGAAACCCAGTGAGGTTGCTATAAATTGAAATCAACTAGATGGCAGTGGGTGTAGTTTGGTTTTATAGCCTCTCTGAGGAAATAAATTATAGCAATATCTAATAAAAAGAAGGAATGAGCCACACCAATATCTGAAGGAATAGCTTTTCAGATAAAGGGAACAGTAAGTACAAGAGCCTGAATCAGAATTTGGTCGGAAAAGGACCAGCAAGAGGAAAGAAAAGAATACAGAGCAATGAGGTTGAGACCTTTATATGGTAGGTAGGAGGAGACAAGCAGACTGTGATAAGGACTTTGGTGCTATTCTAAATATATTCAGAAGCCAAGTTCAGGTGTGACATCAACTACTTTTATGCTTTAGAGGATCACCCTGGCAACTGCCTGAAGACTTGACTTTCAGGAGATGGAATAGTAGAAGCAGGGATCTATTAGAGAAACTGAGAGCAATATAAAGGTATTTGTATCTGGAATCGCTAGCTAAATGGCTGAATTCTGGATCTATTTTGAAGGGAGAATAAATGAAAGTTTTGAATGGTTTGAATATAGATTTTAGGGAAAGAGGGAAGTGAAAGTTGACACCAGGTTTTGACACAAAAAAAATGAGTAAATGTGGTACCACTTACTGAAATTGGGAAGACTGGGGCTGGAATAGTCTTTGAGAAAAATAATTTTGGGGCATATAAATATTAGTAATCTTGTCCAAAAAGAATTATAAAGTAAACACTAGGAAATGTAGGATTGGACTTCAAGGGAGAAAATAAGCTGAAGATAAAAACTTGAGATTCATGAGTACATCAAGTATATTTAAAGTCATCCATAATCCCTTGTTCTATAAGCTAGTTATTGAATTTATTATCATAACACTATTTTAATAATTGATTTAATAAAGTCAATAAAATAATTATCAATATTATGGATAAAATATGCATTGATATTTTATTCTTTTACAAAAGATTCATTATTTGTAAAGCAAACTAAGATAATTCTGTTGCTTAGATCATGCATATTTGCAGGCTTTGAATTAATTTTTGTATGTCTTATCTTTAAAAAGAAAAATAAATTCATATTCAATATTGAGAAAAATTGAAAACATGTTTCATAGAATATGAGTCCACATTTTTCACATACCAAGTACTCAGTAAACATTTGTTGCATTAGATTAATTGAATAAAAAAATTAAAATGTTAGACAAATTACTAAAAAAAAAAAAATATTGATTTAACTGAATGAATCCATATTAAACATACTTAATTCCACTCCCCCATGTATAAAAATATTTTAAATCAATAATTCCTAAAAGTAATGAGTGTCAGAATTACTTGGACCTACTTAGCCTTGCTATCCCTAAAACACTGAATTATGGTTCAGGACATATGTATAGGAGTCTGTCACATGTATTGGAAAAGACTAATATATACTACCTCATAACCACTAATTTAAGCAAAATTCTTGCCAAAATAAATCTTTCTTACTCACTTTTCTTCTATTAATGTGTCTAACCAAACTCCCACTTCAAGTTTACTCATTCTACAGATAAATTAACCTATCAGTTAAGTTACTTTGAGTCAGTCTTTTGAGGTGATTTGGGATGAATTTGATTGCACTCATTACATATTGATTAATAATTTAATTGATACATGTCAATTTTTTCTCTTATTTCAAGAAAATGTACAGTTCCTTATTATTGCCCTTTGGCCATTATTGTTTATTTCTCAACAAAATTAAAGGATTTTAGTTTTTCTAAAGGATAACCCCATTTTAATCATCTTGAGTCTATAAAGACAACAATGGAATTGATTACCTGATTTTTATATATTTTTTTAATAAATTTGCATTAAAAACTGTTGTCCTCATCTGTATGTATGTTATGTATCACTAAGTTTTTTTTTTTTTTTGCTTTTCAGTAAAATTCTTACCTTCTGCTGTGCATAGCTATTCACTAATTTTATTCTAAAAGTTTAGTGTCATTGGATAAGCAGTTTTATTTCAGATTACACACCACATATTCAGATAAGATCAAAGCCTATGTTCTCTACTTGATAAACACAAAGTCTCATCTCTCAAAAACAACAGAGAATCTCTTTGTTCTATATATAGTGATTTTTTCCATTAATTTAAAAAATACATTTTATATTATGCAAATAACTTTTTATTTACACTTGCTTTCTCAGCAAAATGCCCAGTGAATACCTTATGTTGATCATCTAAGAAATGCTTCTTTCTGAATGAATTCAGAATATGCAGTGGAGTATATAGTGGAAATAGTGAAGTTAATTGTACTTTGGATCTATAGTGTCATTTTCTTGGCATCAGCAACATTTCTCAATTGCAAACATGTTAAGTCATCCAAGTTTTAGAACATAAATACAATGTTAATGAATGTCTGTGTTTATTAACTTCTTTCTCATGTCTGAATGTTTATTTCCATTGTTCTGAAAAAAAATGTAGAAACAACCTTTTGAGAAGCACACTGAAAAACTATTTGGACAGTAAAATGGTCACCTATTAAATTATTCGTGCTGAAGAGTAAAATGGCATCTGTAGAGAAGGTGGAGTGGAGCAAAGTCACTTGGAGTTCTGAGAAACAAAGAAAAATAAATAAATAAACAATTACATGTATCATAGTGGCCTAGAAAATTGCTATATCAAAACATCAAATATTGAAAATTTAATTTAAAATACTTTAGGGAAAACTATAAAATGTACTGTGAACTATTAAGTTGTAAACAAATGATAGTAACCATGAGATCACCTATTTAATGAGAACCAAATAAAATTTAGATAATCCTTTTTATTTTAAATCCAATGGGAAGATTTCTGCCATCAAGATCTCATTACAATCTCTGCCCAAGATTTACGAGGATTCTCAAGGTTTATTTATCTCCCATTTTCACGTTCTATTTCTTTCAATTCCTGTTTATCAAACTTGAAGTTCAAATCAGGTGGTTATTCTTTCCTCTATATCCCACGTGAATCCACATACATAATATCCCCCTTTACTTGATTTTCTCTAAATTAAGAATTTGTCTTATTAGCATTATTTATTTAGATATTAAGTTGATGGTGGAAGGGCTATTAGATTATATCAAGAAACATGGACATAAATTTATAATTTAATATTTGACATTCTCATTTTTAAAATCCTTTAAGCTTCCCTGTCATTAGGAATTTTTTACTGGCCAACATTCAAGCAGTGACTCAGTAATTACCTCCTGCTGCTCAGTCTTTTCCTCCTTCTTCTATCTTAATGTCTTTCACTGTTCTCATCCCTCTCCCCAGCCACTCACATTCTCCTCTCTCTTTCCATACACACATCATTTAAACACCCAGTTATCACATTTCTAATAACTGTGTATGCAGATTACTTTAACTTTATCTCTTTCTATACCAATTGCATGATATGTAAAATGGCCAAACACTCTATGTAGGGCAATCCTTATGTTAAGAAAAAATAGTGACCTAGGACTTAAGTTTTTATTTCTATTTTTTTATCATTATTTTTTTCTTTTAATCTTGGTAGTTCCAGTAGTATTTAGAATTAATTGGTCATGTAAGTCAAGGCTATAACTGTATGTCATATCAATGACAAATTTAAATTATTGGTCTAGCAGAAATTCCACAAGTAATTGTAAAATAGCCTCTCACATAATATGTGTATTGATATTTTGATGTTATATTAGTCAGAGGTTGATTACAAAGAGTAAAAGGTAAATTTGGTTAATAGAAGCAAAAAAGGGAATTAATTAAATTAATGTCAAGAAGTTCCCATATACAGTGAGAAGACTGAAGAAAAAAAGCGGAATGGGCAAAAATTTCCTACAGGAATTGTCTCTGACTCTAGTAACGAATCTTGTGACAAAAAAAGGGGAGGGGGGTATGTGATGAGTCCAGAAAGGAATAAGCATTCATGTTCAAGGCATCTGTTCAAGGTAAAAATTTTGTTGTTGTTTTGTTAGGTGCAGTCAAGTCAGTTTCTACTTATACTAATCTTATGTACCACAGAAAAAAAACACCACCCAGTCCTACACTACCCTCATAATTGCTCTCATTCTTGAGTCCCTCATCACACCCATTGTGTCAATCCATCTTATTGAGGGTCTCGCCCCTTTTCACTGACCCTCTTCTTTCCCCAGTATATCTTTCTCCAAGAGTAATTCCTTCTGACAGCATGACCAAAGTATGAGAGACTATGTCTGGACATTCTCACTTCTAAGGAGAATTCCAGAGGTACTTCCACCAAGAGATTAGTTTGCTCTTCCAGCAGTCCATGGTAAATTCAGTATTCTTCACCAACACCACAATTATATGCATCAATATTTCTGCATTCTTCCTTATCCATTGTCCAACTCTCACATGCACATGAGACTATTGACTCAGGTGCACTTCAGTCTTTCTTCAAAGTGACACCTTTGCTCTTAATCACTTTAAAGAGATATTTTGCTGTAGATTTGCCCATTGCAATACATGATTTGATTTTTTGACTGCTTTATCCATAGGCATTGATTGTGGATTTAAGTAAAAAGGAATCCTTGACAACTTCAATCTTTTCTTTCTCCATTTATCATTATTTTGCTTATTGTCCCTGTTGTGAGTATTTGGTGGCTCAGTGCTTAAGGCATTTGACTGTTAACCAGAAAGTTGGTGGTTCAAACCCACCAACTGCTCTGCGGAAGGAAGATGAGACAATCTACTTCCATAAGGATGGAAAGCCAGTGGGGGTTGCTATGAGTTGGAATGGACTTGATGGCAGTGAGTTTGCTTTTTGTTTGTTTGTTCATTTGTTTTATGTTGGGATGTAATCCATACTGGAGGATATATAGTCCTCGATTTTCATCAGTATTACTTTAAGCCTTCTTCACTTTCATCAAGCAACATTGTGTCACCTGAATGTCAGAGGTTGTTAATGAGTCTTCCCCCAATCCTGATGCCATGTTCTTCTTCATATAGTAAAGTTTCATAAATTATTTCCTCAGGAGAGGCGGGGCAAGATGGC
>NW_006921815.1:1444014-1452038 GCF_000298275.1 Orycteropus afer afer
AAAAAAAAAAAATTATTTCCTCAGTATACACAATGAATAATTATGGTGAAAGTATACATCATTATTTAAAAACATGAAATATCCCCTTGTTCTGTTTGAACAAGTGTCTCTTGGTCTATGTATGCATTTGTCATGAACACAATTAAGAGTTATGGAATTCTCATTCCTCACAATGTTCTCCATAAATTGGTATGATCCACACAGGTAAATGCCTGTGTATATTCAATAAAACACAGATAAACATCTTTCTGGTATTCTTAGCTAAGATTCATCTGAGATCAGCAATGATATCTCTTATTCCATATCTTCTTCTGAATCCACCTTGAATTTCTGGAAGTTCCCTGTCAATATATAGCTGCAACCATTTTTTAATTGCCTTCAGTAAGATTTTACTTAGGTGTGATTTTAATTATATTGTTTGATGATTTCCACATTCTGTTGGATTATTTTTCTTTGGAAAGGGCACAAATACTGATCTCTTCCAGTCAGTTGGTCAAGTAGCTGTCTTCCAAATTTCTTAGCATAAATGAGTAAGTGCCTCTAGTGCTTCATCTGTTTGTTAAAACATCTCACTGGGTGTTTTGTCAATTACTGGAGCCTTGTTTTTCACCAATTCCTTCAGAGTAACTTTAACTTTTTCCTTCAGTACCATCAGTTTTTGATCATATGCGACCTCCTGAAATGGTTGAATGTCAACTGATTCTTTTTGTACAGTGACTCTGTGTATTCTTTCCAATTTCTGTTGATGCTTCTAGTACTATTCAATATTTTATCCATAAAATCGTTCAGTATTGCAACTCATGGCTTGAACTCTTTCTTCCGTTATGTCAACTTTGGAAAACATGGTCTTCTCCTGTAATTTTCCATCTCCAAGTCTCTGCATATTTCATTATTCTACTTTATTTTGCCCTCTGGAGCTATCTTTTGAAATCTTCTGTCCAGCTATTTTACTTCATCATTTCTTCAATTTGCTAGAGTGTTTTCAAAGGAAGGTTAGTCTCCCCAGACACATGACAAATTTCTTTCACTGACAAAGGAAACTGAGAGAGACATGGGAGTTTGAGATGTCCATTTCATCTGATTTCAAGTAAATGTCTCCATTCAAATTTCCAGGGACCTGTTCTTTCCTAACCAATGCAACATTTCCATGAGAAACTTAGCAAGATTCTCAATTCAACTGATAATTTAATTTATCAATTTTAATAGTTACTATATTTGACTTTTCATAAACAACATCTTTGTGACTAAATATATATATTCTTTTAGCAATGTTTTGAAGAGCTGATTTTCAGAAAGTGATTTCAGCTGAGAGTTAAATGTCTGAAGTTGTCATTTACTTTCTATAAGAACTCTGTGCACTCAGCAAATTCTACATCACACCATAATCCTGATAGGCATCATTCTTGCCATAACAGACAAGTGTCACACCTACGAAGATTCCCAATGTGCTCCAGTTGGCACTTCAGCATAATCAACCACAGCAAAAATTGTATTAATTGCTGCTCCATGCCCAGCATTATTGGAAGCTCTGGTAGCATAGTGCCTAAGGCACTTGACTGCTAACCAGGAGACTGGCAGTTCAAATCCACCAGCCACTCCTCAGAAGGAAGGTTGGGCAATCTACTTCCATAGTGATACCACCTCAGAAACCCAAGAAGAGGTCACTATGAGTCGGGTCTGACTGGACGGCACATAACAATAACAACAACAGCCCAGCATTATTAACATCTTGGTTCCCAATGGTAAATATATCAGCACTGTGCTCACCATGCCTAACAGCACAGCCAAACTAATACTAAAATCTGAACTTGCAAGTTTGTCTTCTAGGAACACTTATAGTAGCAATTCTGCATCATTCAGGACCTAATTAGAAGACAGAAACCATATGAATAATTGGCATAAGGAAAATTTTAATATAAAGAACTATTAAAGATGATTACAAAACAGAAGAAAACATTTAAAAACTAGAGGACTAGCAAATGTAGTGGACTGCAGTGTTTAAGGTTATGGCAATTAGCCAAGGAGGTAAGAATCTTGGAAGGACCCCATGCCCGCTGTACCACAAGTTAAGAATCAGACATTGTTGCGGAAAGAGTGTCTGTGGCCAACCAGTTGGCCAAATTTATTAAGGTGCTTCAGAATAGAAGTCCTCAGAGGGGAGCTGCTAATACCATGTCAGCTGGCCAAGACTGGTAGGTAGAAAACCACCACTTACATAGGTATTCAGGTAACGTAGTTAAGCTAAAATGTCAGAAAAACAGTGAATACATTTTTAGTATAAGTATCTCCCAAAACGTAGGAACAAGAACAAATGGTATTACAGGAAGTATTCCAAGCTGCAGAGAAGACATTGGTGAAAAACAAAGCTCCAGAATTTATGGAATACCAATTGGCAAGTTTGACAAATGAGTGTAATGCTGGAAGTGTTCTCTAGACTATGCCAAGAAATTTGGAAAACAGCAGGAAAATATACTAAAGAGAGCCATATTTGTGTCCATTACAAAGAAAAGTGATCCAAAATAATGCATAACTTATCAAAAAATGTAATTAATATCACACACAAGTACAATTTTGCAGAGGAAAAACATTGACAATAGTACATCAACAGGGAACTCATAGACACACAAGCCAAATTAAAAAAGACATGGAACAGGTGATAAAATTGCTGATGTCAGATTGACCTGCACTTGTGTTTTATTGACTAAGCAAAGGCATTTGATTGTGTATATGATAACAAATTATGAATAACAATATGAATAATGTGAATTTCATAGTACTTAATTGTCCTCATGCATAACTTGTGCATAGACCAAGAAACAGTCATTGTTACAGACTAAGAGGATACTACATATTGTAAAGTCAAAAAAGCTATGTGTCAGGGTAGTATCTTTCACCATAATTATTCAGTCTGTATGTTGAGCAGATAATCCAAAAGCTTGCATAAATGAAGAAGAATGTGACATCCAGTAAAAACTCATTAACAACCTGTAATATGCAGATGATACAACCCTGCTTCCTGAAATCAAAGTGGACAAACAGCAGTCAAAAAATAAAAAGACATTACATTGGGTAAACTAGCTTCAAAAGATCTCTTTAAAAGCCCTTAAAAGCAAAGATGTCACTGTGAGGACTAAGATGTAACTGACCTGAGCCATGATATTTTCAACCACCTCAGATCTATGGGAAAGATGGACAATGAAGAAGGAAGTGCTTCAGGACAGACAAAAGATGAAGAAAAAATTGATGCATTTGGACTATGGTGTTGGTGAAAAAATATTGACTATACTATGGACTGCCAAAATAATGAAGAAATATGTCTTTGAAGAAGTACAGCCATTATGTTCCTTAGAAGCAAGAATGGCGAAACTTCATCTCTTATCAGTAGGGACCACATCTTGATGAAGGCCATCATGCTTGGTAAAATAGAGGGTCCCCTAAAAAAGAGGAGGATGCTCAAAGTGATGGATTGATAAGTGACTGCAACAGTTGACTCAAACATAGCGATGATTATGATAATGGCACAAACCAGGCAATGTTTACTGTTGTTGTACAGATAGTTGCTATGAATTGGAACCAACTTGACTGCATCTAACAACAAAAACATGTTGCATGGTACTCATTATATTAAAAAAACAGTAAAAACCTGTTTTTCTGGTATTCATATTTAACTAGATATCCTGTATTTTTATTTGTTAAATATGGTAATCCTAATGTACAATGGCATGAAGCTCTCTGGAAAATGCACACTCCTCCTCCTGAACATGAATAGAAAAGGAATTAACCATTATGGTGCTGCTGAAAATTTTTAAAGTAAGGTCCCACCAGGTCTTCCTCAAAGCATCTCTCATTAGAGGCAAAAGGAGAAAATAAATAAATAAAAATATCAGAACTAACAGGAAACAAGGCCACAAGAGCCAAAATATAAACTTGAGTATATCACACCTGAATTTAGATAGCATATCAAGAACAGATTTGTACACACTTATCACAAATGAAAGAACAGAGGAGTTGTGGGATAATACCAAAGACATCATACTTGAAGAAATCAAAAGTCCCTTAAAAAGACAGGAAAGAAAGAAAACACCAAAAGGATGTCAAAAGAGACTCTAAAAAAAATTTGCTCTTGTACAAAGAACAGCTAAAGAGAATGGAAGAATGATGATTTAAGCTGAATAGAAGATTTCAAATGACAATCCAGAAGACAAAGTAAGGGATTGTAATGAAATTTGCATAACTCTGAAGATAAAAAACCAAAAGGGATGAACATATGCAGCGTTTCTCAACCTGAAAGAATTGATTAAAAAAAGTAAAAAAAAAAAAAAAGTAAATAAATAAATAAAAGAGTGCAAGCCTCAAGTTGCAATATAGAAGTTTTATGTGGGCAAAATATTGAATGACACAGGAAGCATAAAGAAAAAAGAAAGAAAGAATTCACAGAGTCACTGTACGGAAAATAATTGATTGGTGTTCAGCCACTTTTCAGGTAGTAGCACATGCAAGAACTAATGGTGCAAAAGGAAGAAGTACAGGCTGCACTAAAGTGAAAACCAAGACTCCAGGTATTGATGAAACAGGTATTGATGATTGAAGTGTGCCAACAAATGGATGCAATGCTGAAAACCTGAAAACGCTCATCAATAAAAGCCAAGAAAATTGGAAAACAGCAACCTGGCCAGCTGATTGTAAGAGTATCGTAAACATGACCATTTCAAAGAAAAAGGACCCAAAGGAATTCAGAAATTACAGAACCAAATCATTACTATCACATAAGCAAAATTTTGCTGAAGAAATTAAAAAAAAAAAAAAGGCTCCAGAAGTACATTTATAAGGAACTGCCAGAAATTTGAGTGACATTCAGACGAGGATATAGAACAAGGAATATCATTGCTTATTTCAGATGCATCTTGGCTGAAAGCCAAGTGTATCAGAAAGATGTTTACCTGTTTATTTTTTTTTTTTTATTGACTACATAAAGATTGTATGAATCGTAACAAATTATGGACAGCATTGTAAGAATTCCAGAGCATTTTATTGTGCTCATGAGGAATCTGTATTTAGATCAAGAGGCATATGTTCAAACAGAGCAAGGGGTTATGACGTATTTTAAAATCACATCAGAAGTGTGCCAGGATTGGTTTATTTCACCACACTTACTTAATTTCCTTGCTGAAAGTGGGGATGACTTAAGGCACCTACTGATGAAGGTTGAAGAATACAGTCGGCAGTATGGATTACATCTCAATATAAAGAAAACAAAAATCCTCACAACTGGACCAATGAGCAGCATCACAATAAATGGAGAGAAGATTGAGGTTGTCAAAGAATTCACGTTGCTTGGTTCTGCGATCAATGCCAACAGAAGCAGCAGTCAGGACATTAGACGACGTGTAGCATTGGGAAAGTCAACTGTGAAGGAACTGTTTCAAGTGCTGAGGAGCAAGGATATCTCCTTGAGGACTAAGGTGCGCCTGACACAAGCCATGATATTTCCAATCGCCTGGTATGCATGTGAGAGCTGGACAATGAATAAGGAAGACCGAAGAAGAGTTTATGCTTTTGAGTTGTGGTGCTGGCGGAGAATGCTGAAAGTACCATGGACTGCTAAAAGAACTAACAGATCTGTCTTGGAGGAAGTGCAGCCAGAATGCTCCTTGGAAGCAAGACTGGCCAGACTTCGTCTCACCTATTTTGGTCATGTTGTAAGAAGGGACCATTCCCTGGAGAAGGATGTCATGCTTGGTAGGGTGGAGGGTCCACGAAAGAGGGGGAGGCCTTCAACAAGAAGGATTGACACGGTGGCTGTGATGATGGGCTCAAGTATAGCAGGGATTGTGGGCTGGCGTGGGATCGGGTAGTGTTTCGTTCTGCTGTGCATGGGGTTGCTATGGGTCGAAAACAACTCGATGGCACTTAACAACAACAACAATTTAATTTCCTTACTGAGCATGTAAACTGAGAAGCTGAACTACATGAAGAAGAACACAGAATCAGAATTTGAGGAAGACTTACTAACAACCTGTGATAGGCAAAAGACACAAGCTTGCTTGCTGAAATCAAAGAAGACTTGAAGAACTTACTGATGAAGATGGAGGACTGCAGCCTGCAATAGGGACTACACTTCAATATAAATATATATATATATATGCTGTTGTTGTTGTTGTTATGTGCCGTCGAGTCATACCTGACTCATAGTGACCCCTCCTTGAGTTTCCAAGGCAGTATCACTACGGAAGTAGGATTGCCCAACCTTCCTTCCGAGGAGTGGCTGGTGGGTTTGAACCGCCAGCTGTCTGGTTAGCAGGCAAGTGTCTTAGCCACTATGCTACCAGAGCTTCTATATATATATAAAGAGAGAGAGAGAAGATATATAGATAGATAGATAGATAGATATATCCTCACAATGGACCAATAAGAAACATCATAATGAATGGAGAAAAGATTGAAGTTGTCAAAGATTCGTTTTAGTTGTATCCACAATCAACTCTTCTGGAAGTAGCAGTCAAGAAATCAAATGATATATTGCATTGGGCAAATCTACTGAAAAAGACCTCTATGAAAAGGTTGCAAAGCAACAATTTCACTTTGAAAACTAAGGAGTGAGTGATTCGAGCCACAGTATTCTCAATCACCTCAGTTGTATGTGAAAGCAGGACAATGAAAATGAAGACAATAGAATTGATGCTTGTGAATTATGGTCTTGATTTAGAATATTAAATATACCATGGAATTCCAGAAGAAGAAACAAATCTTCTTGAAGGAAGTACATCCAAAACACTCCTTTGAAGCAAATTGTGAGACTTCGTCTCATGTAATTTGGATATATCAGGAGACACCAGTCCCTGAAGAAGGACATCATACTTGTTAAAGGAGAGGGTCAGCAATAAAAGAGGAAGGTCTACATTAAGAGGGACTACAAAGTGGCTGAAATAATGAGCTAAATTATAACAACCACTGTAAAGATGGTGCAGGACGCAGTAGCATTTTTTTCTACTGTATATAATATCACTATGAATGGAAACCAACTTGATGACACCTCACAACAACAATAATAATAAAAAAAAGAGAGAGAGAGAAAAAAAATTTTTGTTTTCTACTCTGACTTCTAGGCTCTTCAACACCATTAGGAAATAATTTCTAACATTGCAGTAGGTGTCAAAGAACAAATATTGCTATGGGGAGGGCTCTAATATTACTAGACAGGGCAAGTAAGGGGCAACTGAAAAATATATAGATTGGTAATTGGCATAATAAAACTACATTGTAGATACCTTTTAATGATATGATTTATACCTCATCTGAAAAATATCATACACACAACTTTTTTTAAGCTACTTAAGTCACAAATTGTATATTTGTATATTTAATGTTGAGTTAAGTGAACATTTGTTTTTATTCAAGGATTTTTAAAAAATTATGTGTTACTCTCTTTTTGGTGAAAGTTGACACAGCAAATCAAGTTCCCATTCAGCAATTTTTATGCATAATATTCAGTGACATTTATCACAATGTGTCAACATTCCAATTATTTCCATTCTGGTAGTACCATTTCCATGATTCAAACCTCCCTGCTCCCCTTTATCTTTTGTTCTTTACTCTAGAGTAAATGTTGGCCATTGGTCTTATATAGCTCTTTGTTTTTTTTAGGAACATAGTACTGATGGGTGATGGTGTTTATTTTGTGAGCTAATCTACTATTTAACTGAAAAAATGATAGCTAGAAATGATTTCTGTATTCAAGAATTTTTACATGTTATACTATTATTTGTACTATTTTATACTATTTTTCTAAAATTTCATTTCAGTGTACCACTTTTAAATGCTGACTACAATCATTAATGTTAATTAATTAATTAATTAGAACTAGTCAGTGTTCTATGTAGTAAATAATTTGGTCATTGCATCATAATTTCTTGCTGTATTATACTCAAAATCTGTCAAATTCACAGTTGGTAGGTTAGAAAAATAAGCTAAATGTAGTATTTCTCTGATTATATGAGTGGTTGTTGTTTTTTTTTTTTTTTTTT
>NW_006921815.1:1452138-1463016 GCF_000298275.1 Orycteropus afer afer
ACTTCCGTAGTGATACTGCCTCGGAAACCCAAGGAGGGGTCGCTATGAGTCAGGGCTGACTCGACGGCACATAACAACAACAACAACAACAACAAGTGATATTTTCTAATGATGGAGTTTCAGTAAATTGCTATTATATGCATGTTTTCTGGTGTAGAAAAATAGCAACTACTAATTTTGCTTGGATAAGAAGGCCTACAATTATATATCCTTCCACTCATAAAGCTATTGAAGATTTTTATGTTGTACAATGATTTGTAGTAATATGTTTTCTTTTTTTGTTTTTAGAGAGGTGTGTGTCAAATCCATTGTGTCGTTCTACTACATAGAAACATATGATTAAGATGTTTTCTTTTGCTTTCCCATAAAAATTTAAAAAGTGTATTTAAGAAGTTTATGTCATTGAACTAAAATACACACGAGTTTGGCTTTTAGTTTCAAAAATTAGGTAGAGAAAATATCCTGAATACCATTCCACAAACACACTATAAAAGAAGTAAATTAAAAACCAGAGTTGAAGCTAAAAAGATAAACAGAAAGCAGATTTTGCAATTCTCTGAAGGGGTGATGTGTTTGGGTGGGATATTACAGCCTCAAGGAACTTCAGTGGCACAGTGTGTAAGACATTTGACTGTTAACTAGAAAGTTGGCAGTTCAAACACACCAGCCACTCTGTGGAAGGAAGATGCAGCAATCTTCTTCCATAAAGATTTACTCATATGCATTTGAATATATAATCTCCTGCATGATCCAGAAATATCAAAACAAACAAACTGGTATAAAAAGTTGTCCCAAATGGGACAAAAGTGGTAGAAACCAGGTAAAAGTGTTCTAGGCAGCATGTAGTTTCAATTGAAGAGTATTCCCACAGGTAAAGTATCATTGAATGTGATTTCACAACCCTATATAACACAAAATTTTATAAACAATCCTCCATGAATAAGAATTTTGAGACAGAATAAATATGATCTGCACATAATACATTGATTAGATGTATATTTTGAAAAATAAAGTGTGAAAAAAAAGAAAAATTTGAAAACAAGCAGGACTGAAAGAGAAAAAAAAAAACTGAAAGCCTGTTATTAAAATATGTATTAATCAGATGATTGCACAACATGATTGACATAACTCATCTCGCTAAATTGTATACGTGAAAATGTTGAATTGGCAAATGCTGTATTATCTATGGGAGTTTTGGTGGTGTATTGCCTAAGGCATTTGACTGCTAACCAGAAGGCAGGCAGTTCAAACCCACCAGCCACTCCTCGGAAGCAAGACTGGGCAATCTACTTCCATAGAGATACTGCCTCAGAAACCCAAGGAGGGGTCACTATGAGTTATATTGACTCAACGGCAGTGAGTTTTTTGTTTGTTTGGGGTATTATCTATATTTTTAAGAAAATAAAAAAGAAAAATGTGGGAAAAACACATATATGCTGATCAAAATAATCTCTATGGGTTGAACAAATAAACTTAATAAAAATAAAGTAGAATACATAGCTGTGGAATTACAGTAAATAAAAGATACCCAAAGAGAGAGCAAAAATGAAAGAACAATTAAAAGATATGAGGCATACAATAATAAGGTCCAAAATTCTCTCACAGAAGTTAAAAAATCTGAGACCATGAAGAAATAAGAAAAAGCAATATTTAAAGAGATCACAAAACCAAAACAAACGCACTGCCTTCGCGTCGGATCTGACCCATAGCAACCCCTCCTTGGGTTTACAAAGCAGTATCACTACAGAAGTAGATTACCCAACCTTCCCTCTGAGGAGTGGTAGCTGATATTTTTTATTGATCCTCAGATTAAGATTTCACTGATTCCTGAAAAGATTAAAGAAAAGTAAGCTAAACTAGACATATCACTGTGAAGCAGGAGCACATCAAAGGGAAGGAGAGAGTGTGTGTGTGTATACACATGTATGTAATGTCATATTATGAGTGATGGTATTAATAGGTACTTATTAATAATGACAGAGAAAAGATTGATCAAAATATTATTATTTGCTTGACCATATATATCACATTAACAATAGTGGTCAGAAGACAAGATTCAAATTTTTGGAAGAAAAACTATCAATTATAATTCCATAAATGGTTAAACTATGGCTCAGTAAAAAGCATAAAATAAAGATATTTTCACAAAAATAGAGATAGAGAGTATACATCTAAAAAAGATTGTTAATAAGAGAAAGTTTAACACATTTACAGAAGGCAAGACTGGAATACACCAGCAATGATTTTCAAAGAAGATGAGAAACATGAGAAATCAAAGCAGGTGTTGACTATATAAATTGATAACAACAATGATAATTTAGGATTGTGATAAAAAAAAAAAAAAAAAAAACCTTTTAATCAAAGAGTTGAACTACAATAATATCTAAAATAGATATGAATGATCAAAGTGAAAATGTTCTTAAATCCATAAATTTTTAGAAGAATGATAATCAGACTATATCACAAAACACACCCTCACAAAGCAAAATGTACTATTATGAATGCAAATGTTTAATGTATGTTGATGAAAGAATTATTAAGTAGGAAGATAATATAATTCAATATTGTACGCACCTTTGAATACGTTATAAAAACACATGTTGTTGTTGTTGTTGAGTGCCATCAAATCGGCCCCAACTCATAGTGACCCCTCCTTGGGTTTCTGAGGCAGTATCACTATGAAAGTAGATTGCCCAATCTTCCTTCCGAGGAGTGACTGGCGGGTTTGAACTGCCAGCCTTCTGGTTAGCAGTCAAGTGCCTTAAGCACTACACTATCAGAGCTCCTATAAAAACACATAGAGCAAAAATTTGCAAACTTCTCAGGAGAAGTAGGCAAAGATAAAATTATTACTAAAGAACTGTCAATAACATATACCAAAACCCACTGCCATCGAGTCAGATCCAACTCAACGACTCCTCCTTGGGTTGCTGAGGCAGTATCACTATGGAAGCAGATTGCCAAACCTTCCTTCTGAGGAATGCCTGGTGGGTTTGAACCGCCAGCCTTCTGGTTAGCAGTCGAATGCCTTAGGCACTATACCACTAGAGCTCCTCAATAACATATAGATAAACTGAAATGTATTACTGAGTGTATAAAAGGGTTAAACAACCACTACAACAACAAAATAATACTTTTGGTTCCCAGAGTCTTGCATGCAATACTTATTGGCGAATGTAATGCCATGGAGCAAATGTATGGGACAGGTGGAATGAAACAGTCAATGAGAGACAGTCAATACAAGAATTTCCCTCAATTCTGAGGGAATACTTCTGCAGCCAAAGAAGACATGTTTTAGAACTCTCCATCCAGAGGAAGAAAGAAAGGAGCATTCATCCTTCCATTCTTATTCCTCATTGGTTGAGTATAGCCCTAGGGTCACTAATTCCTTTGCACTCCAGGCTGTGCATGCATGAATGAAGAAGAGTTGTTCTGTAGGTGAACCCATAGTAGAAAATGAGAGGTAGCAAGAGTAGCTCATGGCAGGAGGTTGCTCAGTAGTCCCTGAAGAAAGCCAGTAAGTCTGTATAGAACTGGTCACTGCAGTGGTGTCTGGAGTATAAGGTAAGGCCCAGAAGATTTTAGTATAGAGGAGCTAGCCAAAGTAAATAACTATAAATCTACCAACAAAATCAGCACCATCCCAGAAAACTTGTGTCAGATAATTTCAAAATCAGATAATTTACTCCAGAATACAGAACAACTGAATTTATAAGGTACAAGGCTAACAGAGAGTAATAAAACAAAATACAGGTCAATTTCATAAATGCAGATGCAAAATCCTAATTACAATCCTAACAAATTAAGTCTAACATTTATATTTACAAAATAAAACACTATCATGACTAAAATGGACATATATCAGAAGTACATGGATAGTTTGCTATTAAAAAATAATAATAAAATGAAGGAAAAAAAAAAAAAACTCAGGTCATGTGCCATATTAACAACATAAAATACTTCTTTTTAAAGTATAACCTTAGCATTAAATTAAGTTTTTAAAAGATGATGAGGTCACTACTTATTGCTTACTTTACTTGGTGATTTGAATACATCCAAATGCACTTCTAAGAAAGGCCTTGTGATCTACTTCTGAAAACCCTATGGAGAGCCATTCTATCCCAGCACATATGGAGTCATCTTGAGTTGGAATCAATTTCATGCACTTGTAGGTCACAGTCTGCCATATCAGAGTAGAATGTAAATCATAATTCAGGTTTTGTTAAGAACGAGGAGTTAAGATATTGGTGAAGTTTCAGAAATATTAATAATGGGAATCACTACTTGCTAAATGCTGTCACCATTTGATTATTCCAAAGGTGAAAGTGTTGTTGATGGATGGCCTCGGAAAAGAATTTTTGTAGTATTTCCTCCACTGACTGGTTGATTTTCATAATCAAGGGATATACACTTAATAGATGGATATCAAAATCAACCTCTGTTAGGCACGTTGTTGATTGAATCAACCATTTCAAATCCAGTTCCAGTGGCTACTTAATATTTGTACAGAATAATAAGCCTTTTCCTAAATTTGTGGGAATTTTCCAACATTTTATCATGATCAAGATAAACTATCCTGCAGAATCAGGTAGAGAAGACTTTCCTTAAGTGGGTTAAAGTTACCTACTAAATACACACCTATAAAAGGGGAGGGGACAAACAAACACTTTTTACTGTTCAAAGAGTAAGCATGTTATTTTCTAAATAAGAAAAAGGATGTCAGTTATCACATCTTTTCAACTAGGTACTAGTCCATGAAATACAGTTATTGTTGTTGTTGTTGTTATGTGCCATCAAGTCAGCCCTGACTCATAGCGACCCCTCCTTGGGTTTCCGAGGCGGTATCACTACGGAAGTAGGATTGCCCAAACTTCCTTCCGAGGAGTGGCTGGTGGGTTTGAACCGCCAGCCTTCTGGTTAGCAGTCAAGTGCCTTAGCCACTATGCTACCAGAGCTCCCATGAAATACAGTAAAAGAATATAATTAATGATAATTGCAAGGGAATAAAATGTTGTTATTTTCAAACAGTACAAATATCTACATTAAAAAGAAATCCAAGAAGATCCCCAAACAAATTGGAATATCTTTAATAAACAGAAATTAATTTAGCTTCTGTACGTAAGAAGCACACTAACAAAATATAATTTAAAAAATATTTTTACCAGAACACTGAGGAGATATGTAGCAACATATTTTAGAAATCTACTTAAGGATCTCTTAGGAACTTTATAGTGACGTCTTATATCTCCATTTTGGGAAGTAAGAAAGAAGTCCCAAAGCATTATGTGAGTAAGGCAGCCCACCTTTCATTTTCTCCCACTCCCACTGCAGTCAATATCATTCAAAAAAAGCAAGCCCACTGCCATCCAGTTGATTTTGACTCACAGAAATCCTATTACAGGATAGCGTAGAACTACCCCAAAGGGTTTCCGAGACAGTAAACCTTTACGGGAGCAGACTGCCACATATTTCTCTTCCAGAAAAGCTGGTGGGTACCAATCACCAAGCTTTTGGTTAGCAGTTAAATGTCTTAACCACAGAGCCAGCAGAGCTCCTTCAGTCACCATTGTTAGGGGTGGGGGTGGGGGGGCTAATAGTTCTGAAATTCTGGGTGTAAGACTTTCTGATTCTGGCTCTACAGGAATCAAGAGACAAAAACCAAGAATTCAAATCTCCTATTCTCCTAGAAAAACCACACTTAAAGACACTCTAACATTCAATCTTTGAGGTCATCACAATTTGTCGATCAAAAAATACCCTATATCCTGAGATTATGCTACTTTCTACAAGTCCCAAGAGTCTCAGGTTTCTTACTCTAATCCTCTGCCTGGCTGCCTTTCCTCCCTCCTTCCAACTCCTGCAATCTTTTTGTGAACTCTTCAATTCAAGGTTGGCCATAATAAAATTATTTTATTCTCTACCTCTTTTTTAATCCATACCTCCAACTTCTCTTATGAACAGAAACCTGGAATCTCCATTCCCTCAACTCCCTTCCTTGGCTCTCCTCTGGACATTTTTCAAGTGGTGAATCTAAAACATCTCAACCATTGTACTGTTTATTACTCTGGAAACAATTTTTTCATAGTGTTCTCTAGATGTCTACAATAAATATTATTTCTGCCATTGTGGATTAGTTTCTGTTTCTGTCTACCACTAGGACAGAACTACTTCAGACAAAATTTACAGTGAGATTGTTCTTTAGACTATGTCAGTGAGGAGAATTTTGGCTGTGCATCGTTAAGGCTGGCCAAGTTTTTCTTTGTTTTCCTTTTTCACTGTTTTTGGTCAGTGCCAGAGCAACTCTTTCTTGCAGTCTCCTTAGTAGAAGGAGAGGGGCTGGTTGATACTCTGGACTCATTTTAGTGATACAAAAGGAATTTGAATCTATTTAAAATAACTGTCTCAGTCTACTAGGGTAAAAGTGGGGTTAAAGGCTTGGAAATGATCTCTTCCTGGTATTAGTAAGATAATTTCTAGAAGATGTGGCAAGACCAGGGTTCTTCATAATTTTTAGACCTTTCTTTCTTTTACCCACTGAGAAAGAGAAGGGTGTGCCAAATTGTCAAGAGTTTTGATGTCTAACTCTTTTCTTTCTTGTAAAATTATGATATGCATATTTTGTAAAATTATGATATTGTAAAATTATGATATTCACATCGCCATTGCTAATATTCTTCAAATGTTCTAATATAAAATATCTATGTATAATTATAATTAAAACTTATTTAATCACGGGTTTACGGGTCCTATGTGGAAGTTTAATTCCTATTACTCTACTTTTATTTCAGTTTATGTGTGTGAAATACAGAAAATTATACCCAGAAAGACTTCTGATTTAGCTAATGGTGGTATATTTGGGGAACATTTTTCAATAAAATAACCTGCAATAAATGAAATGCTTTAAAGCATAAAATAGATTCTTAAAAAGAGAGAGAGAGAGAGAAAAAAAGAATTAACGGCAAAAATCTAAAGAAAAGTGACAACTGAAGACACAGGCAGAGAAAATGAACACCTGAGGGCTCTTGGCAATGAAGATCCAGCTAAGCTGAAAAACTATACCTTAGTTTCCAGGTCTTTCAAAGTAAAAGTCAAAACAGTGCATCTAGTATACACACACAAATCCATAAACACACATAGACATACACTGATATATTTAATATTTACACATATACAAGGTTTAATAGATGGAACATTTGAAAATATTATTTTCTACTATAGTTTTCAAAACATATTTCACATTAGTAAAACTGACTTATTTTATTAATGGATTTGGAAGATATGTTGTGCTAGGCACTTAATGTGGATATAACTATTAACCCTAAGAAGTTGCTGTTAGGTGTCTTCGAGTTGGCGCTGACTCATAGTGAACCCATGTACAAGAGAATGAAACACTGCCTGGTCATGAGTCATTCTCACAATCCTCACGATACTTGAGTCCATCATTGTACCCACTGTGTCAATCTGTCTTGTTAAGGGTCTTCTCCTTTTCACTGACCCTCCACTTTACTGAGCATGATATCCTTCTTGAGGAATGGTCTCTTATGACAATAAGATCAAAGCAGGTGAGACCAAGTCTGGACATTCTTGCTTCCAAGAAGCGTTTTGGCTGTACTTCTTCCAGAACAGATTTGTTCATTCTTCTGGCAATCCATGCTATTTTTAGTATTCTTCATCAACACCACAATTCAAATGCATCAACCCTGCCTCAGTTTTCCTTGTTCATTGTCCAGCTTTCATATGCATATAAAGTAATTGAAAATACCATTGCTTGAATTATGCTCACTTTAGTCTCCAAAGTGACATCTGTGCTCTTCAACACTTTAAAGAGATCTTTTGCAGCAGATTTTCCCAGTGATTTCTTGACTGCTGCTTCCATGGGTTTTGATTGTGTATCCAAATGAAATTAAATCTTTGATAAATTCAATCTTTTCTCCATTTATTGTGATGGTACTTATTGGTCCAGTTGTGAGGATTTTCATTTTCTTTGTGTTGAGGTGTAATCCATATTATAGACTATATAGTCTTCGATCCTTATCAGTTATTGCTTCACATGTTCCAGCATCTAAGAAACAGGATTAGATTTTTAATTTATGCTTAGACGAAGTCATGGAAAAATCTTTATAGTGGAATTAGCAATGTTCCATTATTTTATGTCTCAAAGTCTTGTTCCCTTCATAGTTGTCATTATTAATTTGTGAATACAGTAAAACTTGTGAAAGCTGGAAACTGTGTAAGGCAGAAACCTGTCAGAGGAGGAAAATTAAAATATTTTCCACTAAAACAAGAAATATAAAAGTGGTAAGATTGCATTCTGTCGAAGACAGAAAATTTATGAAACTTGAAAAAACAAGACAATCCTTTCAAGTTCCAGCTCTCATTTTCACTATATATTTTCTTTGTTTTCTGTTTGTCTTACCCACTACATTCTAATCTTTGGAATATAAAAAGTATAGGACTATTTCTGACTTCCTTTCTACTGTCATTGGCTCATAGTAGATACTTAATAACGATTTCTTGCTGTCAAATCTGAGTCCAGGCTGCTCTGGGCAATGGTTCAGGGATCCAGAATCAAAGTGCAAATAGGGAATACAAGATTAAAGTAGAGCCGTTTCCATGAGTGCAAAGAACAAGACTAAGGAAGTTAGTTGCTCCAACAGCTCCCAGAGGCCCTCCACTGTCTTTTATGCTGACACAGGCCAAACGTACCTGCCAGGTCTGCTAAGATTTTCCATTCTTAAAGAGGTCCCCTTGATACTGATATGACAATTTCTTTGTGTCCTCAGGAAAAAAGAGGCAATCTGAAAGACAGTGAGCTGTCTAGAGCTGGAAGGAAGCAGTGGTGGCTGGTAAGATGACCTTAGGAACACCAATTAAGCTTAGTGATTAAATCTTAAATCTCTCTCTCTCTCTCTCATACACACACACACACACACACATACACACAGAGATTATCTCTCACAGACACATACACAGATACACACACAAGCACAGGCTCCTTCACACACATAGACTTTCTCTTTCTCAAGCATAAGTAGACTCTGTCACATACACAGACTGACATACACAGACTCTCTCTCAAACACACAGACTCTTTTTTACACACGTACACAAGCACACATACAGACTCTCTTTCTTTCTCTCTCTCTTCCTGGTCTTTTTTGTTGTTGTTGTTCTCCAAGGATATACCCAGAAACTTCAAGATAGATAGATAGATGATAGAGAGATAGAGAGAAAAAAGACAGAATTGATTGATTGAAACATTGACAGATGAGAGGTAAATAGATGGATAAACAAAATGCTCTGCTCAAATTTTCACTAAAGTGTACTTTTCCTCT
This sequence comes from Orycteropus afer afer, assembly GCF_000298275.1. Taxonomy (NCBI): domain Eukaryota; kingdom Metazoa; phylum Chordata; class Mammalia; order Tubulidentata; family Orycteropodidae; genus Orycteropus; species Orycteropus afer. Next base: position 1,461,474 of record NW_006921815.1, read on the forward strand.
TTTGACAGAGTATATTTGAGGACTGTTCAGATATTTGGATAGCTTTTGAATGTTTTGCCTTCACACCTAGATTCCAACACCTGTTTTGAATTTACTACAAAATAGAACAGACAATATATAAGTCCCTCCAAAAGTAAGTAACTCTAAAGAAGTTTTAAAAGATATTTGATATTTGTAATATAAATCATGTACTGTGTTTATATACAATTTCTTTAAACATCCTCAGCATGCGGCATACCTCATTCAAACCTCCACTTCTTTCTGGAGAAATGTCTACTTACAAAAACTGACCAAGTATTTGTAAATTTTGTCTTGGTGCTGTTGGGAGGAGTAAAAGGGAGAAAGAGTTAACCATTTATCTAGAGTTTATTATATGCCACAAATTGTGGTTGACATTTTAGAAGTATTATTTCAGTCAACACAAATGGTAATCCTATAATATAAATGCAGAAGTTGCCCCTAAGAGAGAATATAAAATGGGTTCCTGGTCATATGTTTAAGAAGAAACAAAGCCAGGATTTTCATATTCCAACCTTTGGGCTCTTCATTTCACCATGACTCTTCCAAAAACTTTTTTTTTTTTTTTTTAAATACCAAAGAATTTAATTCTAAAGCTTTACATTGACACAGTCATGCAATAAAGAGAGATTTGTAAGCTATTTCTGAAACAAGTCAGTCTTTTCTTGAGAAAGCACAAGATGTGTTTGCCAGGGATGAGGGATGCAAGTAAGAATTTAAGTTATTAATATCCTTTCCATATCAAGAAAAAAAGAGAATATTAATTCTATCACAGTCCTCTGTCAGTTTAATGTTTAGGGATGCCAAATAACTCAAACTAAATACATCTCCTTTATCTCTGATTCTCCTATAAAATGGATAGCAGCACCAAATGTGAAATTATTGTGTGAAGTGTGGAGATCATAGTAAAATAGAAATGCTCAAAATTTCAAAATAATTTTCATCAGAATAGTTAATACATGTAAACCTGATATTATTCTATGTTCTAGAAAAACAAAAGGAAAATTTCTGTAACAAGATGGGATGGTGTAATGATTAAAAATAAACAGAAAAGAAAGTTTAACCAATAACTTCCTCAACAAAGAAAAGTAGTACAAGAAAAATGAACTTTCGTAAGTATCCCTTAAATATCATTGATGCCTTCAAAATGAATACATTGTCTCTTCCAGACTCTCACTAAAGTCCTCTAATCCCCTACCTTCCTCCCACCCCTTCACTCTCAGCTGATCTATCCTACTTGTCTAAAACTTCATTGAGTAAGTAGAGGTAAATCAGTGGAGAAGTCACTCAAATTCCTGTACCCTAACTTGTACACGTGCATGAACACACACACAGATACCTTACATTCTACATCAGAAAAAGAAGTTTCATAGACTATAAACTTTCCAGGAATCCTAATACATCCAACTCTGCCTTTTTAAAGAAACGTAATCCCCAACGTTAACACCTGTCTTTATGTTGACTCATTTGGTTAAAACAAAAACATGCTCTAAGACAGGGTTTAAAAACAAAACAAAACAAAAAC
>NW_006921815.1:1463289-1464976 GCF_000298275.1 Orycteropus afer afer
CAGTCAATAGCCATGGATAGAGCAGTCAGGAAAACAGAAGTATTATTGCACTGGGGAAACCCACTGCCAAAGACTTTTGTAAACTGTTAGGAAGCATAGATGTCACATTAAAAATAAGATTCTCATGACCCAAACCATGGTATTTTTAATCACCTCTTATGCATTTGAAACCCAGACAATGAATAAGGATGACAAAAGAAGAGTTGATGTCTTTCAACTGTGGTGTTTGCAAAGAATACTGAAAATATCATGGACTTCCAGAAGAATGAACAAATCAGTCCTAGGAGTGCAGCTGTAATGCTCCTTGAAAGTGAGAATGGACAGACTTCATCTCACCTGTTTTGGTCATGTTGTCAGAAGGGACCATTCCCTGGAGAAGGAAATCATGTTTGGTAAAGTGGAGGGTCATTGAAGGATTGACACAGTACCAGCAACCATAGGATCAAGTATAGCAAAGATTGTGAGGATGGCACAGGACAGAATTCTGAAAGCAGTACAGCAAAAACAAAAAGTTACCTACAAAAGACAGCCAGTAAGAATAAGCTCTGATTTCTCAGCAGAAACCATGCAAGTGAGAAGGCAACGGGATGGTATATATAAAACTCTGAAAGAGAAAAATTTTCAACCAAGAATTATATACCGAGCAAAATTGTCCCTCAAATATGATGGTGAAATTAGGAGATTTCCAGATAAGCAGAAACGAAGGGAATTTGTTAAAACCAGACCAACCTTACAAGACATGCTAAAGGCAGTCCTTTGAACAGAAAACCAAAATAGCAAATAACAACCATTAATACACAAGATGAAACAACCCAGAAACTATAGCTATGGACATATCCAAAAGAAAATGAGCTTACAAGATTGTAAACAGGGAACCAGAGACATCAATTGGCAAGTGAGGAAAACTACAAACAAAAAGAGGGAAAAAACAGTGTAGTTACAGAACTCCTAAATGGTGAGGAAGTTAAGAACATTGCAAGATAGAATGGACTGTTCTAAATTTGGGGATAAAATTATAAACAATAGAGTAACTTCAAAGAAAAATGATTAATCTTCTAATCACAATAAAAGAGAGGACAAGTACAAATATTCAGCATATACAAAAACAGTAGCAACAAAGGAAATGATGACATGATACATAAACATAATGAACTCAGCAAAGAAACAGGGACACCTTGAAAAAACACATAACAAAGAACAAAGAAACCAGGGACACAATGAAAAAACACATAACAAAATAACAACAACAAATTCAAACTTATCAATAATTACCCTGAATGTTAATGGATTAAATGCACCACTCCAGAGACGGGGAGTTGCAGATTGGATAAGAAAACAAAACCCATCAATATGCTGCCTACAAGAGACACACCTTAGAGATAAAGACAAAAATAGATTAAAAATGGAAGGTAGGAAAAAGATATATCAAGCAAATGGCAACTGTAAGAGAGCAGGAGTACCGATACTAATTTCTGATCAAATTGACTTTAAGACAATAACGGCCATACGAGACAAAGAAAGACATTGTATAATGATTAAAGGATGAATTGAACATGAAGAAATAACCATGATAAATATCTATGGACCCAATGAAAGAGCCCGCAAAATACATAAATCAGACTTTAAAAGAGTTGAAAAGCCAAATAGATGACTCCACAGTCATAGTGGGAGACTTTAATACACCACT
>NW_006921815.1:1469134-1485816 GCF_000298275.1 Orycteropus afer afer
AGGAGATCTATGTAGGAGATCCTTGATAAAGAGGGAGAACAATATGGAACAAAACTCAAAATCATTTAGAGAAAAAAAAAAAAAAGGGGGGGACCAGGTTTGCTGGTGTGATAGAGCCTGGTGGAACCACTGAGACTATGGCCCCTAGCTGCTCTTCAGGTCTGGAATTGAACACACACCTGTGGTTTCCAGCCAAACAAAATACAGGCATATGAGTTAAACATTACCTCAAGTAGAGACACTTGTTGGAGAGAACAATCATGGGAGAAAGAAGGGCTGCTTATGTACAGGGAGACAGCTCAAGGGGCAGGAGTGTATGGAGGAATGGACACAGAAGAGGTAACTATGGGGAGGAAGTGGGAGAGGAGATTTTGCATTGTAGTAAACTATGGTCAATGACATGAGACAAAGTATATGTGAAGTGCTGTATGGAAAGTGAATTTGCTCTGTAAATCTTCACCCAAATCACAATTAAAAAAAAAAATAAATAAAGGTGTGAGAGCTAAGACAAAAACAGATATACACTCATCCATGTTCATTGCAGCACTATTTACAATAGCAAAAAATGGAAACAACCTAGATGCCCATCAACAGAAGAATGGATAACCAAACTATAGTGCATACATACAATAGAATACTATGCAATCCTAAAGAATACCATCAACTCAACATTCAACTCACTGCCATTGATTCGGATCCTACTATAGCGACCCTTTTTTGGGTTTCCGAGGCAGTATCTCTATGGAAGTAAGTTGCCCTGTCTTCCTTCTGAAGAGTGGCTGGTGGGTTTGAAACCACCAGCCTTCTGGTTAGCAGTCAAATGCCTTAGGCACTACTCCACCAGACTCCTTAATAACCATCCAAGAGAGTCTAAATGATGTACATAGCAATAGACCATACATTAAAACTTTCAATACCACGTAGAATCTGCAAAACACCACATAACATAGATGAACCTGGAGGACATTATGCTGACTGAAACAAGTCAATCACAGGAGGACATATATTGTATTAGTCCACTATTTTGAAAAGTCAAGGAAAGGTTTAAATATGGAAGGAAATTTTCTTTGTTGATTACCAGGGGTGGGAGGGAAGGGGAAGGAATACTGCTAGATAGGTAGAGACAAGTATTGATCAGGGTGAAGGAAAGAGCAATGTACTAAATATGAGTGATCAACACAGTGGCATCAAGGAAGAAAAAGGCATAGAGTGATGCATGGGAGGTACAGACAACAAAGATGAATGCTTTTGCACATAAATAAGTACTGCATTGTCTGTGATGACAAACATTCATTTATGAGTGGATAGCTGGGTGGACAGGCTGAAAAATCAGGTATTTCTAGGCAGGAGGTAGTGTGCCCATAACCATGTATAGGCTTGGCTTGGTTTCTACAAGCATAGTTGTATGTTCTGTAAGAATGTCCAGACATATAGTAGAGCTGACAAGGGACAAGGTTGTGGTGACTTCTTGGCCATAGCCAGCTACCTGGAGGGAGCGAGTAGTTGGACCTGTGGGCTCAGAACCATGGTCACAAGGTACATCAAGCTCAATTGGCATACCATGCTACACAAAAACATTGCTCCACATGCTGCTTTGATGAGTAGCAACTGGTATCTTAAAAACTTGCATCTACATGCAACAGTGGGTCTCTCCTTGTCCAGAGCAAAGAAGAATGAAGAAAACAAAAGATGCTAGGAAATAGTTGGTCCAAGGGACTGGTAGACCATGTGATCCTCTGACTGTATGACAATGAGACCAAAAGAACTAGATGGTGCCCAGCTACCACTGTCAACCACTTGAAGGGGGATCTGTGTAGGAGATTCTGGATAGAGTAGGAGAACAATGTGGAATAAAACTCAAAATTATAAAATAAAATAAGACTAGAGCCTGATGTAACCCCTGAGACTATGGCCTCTAGTTGCCCTTTAGGTCTGGAATTGAACTCATTCCTGTGGCTTCCAGTCAAATTGAACATTTACATCAGGTAGATACACTCCTTGGAGAGATCAATCATGGGAGAACAGAAGGGCAGTGTATGCACAGGGAGACCACTCAGGGGGCAGGAGTGCATAGGAGGGAAGGAACCAGGGAAGAGGTAACTATGTATGGGGAGAAAGTGGCAAGAGAGCTGTCTTATTATGGGAAATTGCAGTCAATGTCATGAGACAAAATGTGTATGAACTTCTGTATGGAAAATGAAATTACTCTGTAAATTTTCACCCAAATCACAATAAAAATTTAAAAAAAAAATGACAAGATCATATGTCTCTTACCATAGATCATACTAATTCAAGATTTTTTACATAGCAAAAATCTCAGAGTAGTGAGAGAAGAAAAGCCTCAAGGTAAAAGCAAAATTTAAGTCTCTGGTTACATTATATTAATACTGTCCTATTGTCCGAAGAAAATGTCATGGATTGAATTGTGTCCCCAAAACATAGGTGTCAACTTTGCTGAGTCATGTTTCTCAGTAGTTTGGAAGTTATGCAATGATGTAATTTGTTAGTTTTTTAATTATGTAACCATCCCCCATGATGTGATCTGATGTGATCAGCCAATTAATTGTAAGGGAGTTAGAGTGAGGTCCAACACCCTTACTCAAGTCACAGCCCTGATCCAATGTAAGAAGAGTTTCCCTGAGGTGTGGCTTGCATCATTTTTTATCTTACAAATGATAGAAAAAGAGAGAACTGAGGAGAGAAAGAGGAATATGTCTAGCACCAAGAAAGAATGCCAGGTGCAGAGCATGTCCTTTGGACCCAGATTACCTGTTTTGAGAACTTCCTAGATGGGGGGAAGATTGATGTCAAGACACATGGAGATCTCCAAGAGACACAAGCCCCATAGATGTTGAAAGGAAGCAAGGATCTTCTCCCAGAGACAACAGAGATAACTCCCTGATTTTGGACTTTTAGGATCCTAAACTGTAAGAGAATAATTTTGTTAAAGCTATCTGTTTCTGTATTTCTGTTATAGCAGCACAAGACAAGACAGCAATTCACATAATTAAGACCACAATCAATGGGTGAAGAAGTTACCAAAGAGTGTACATACAGATTATGATGATTAAAGTTGTGTCAACATGGCTAGGCTACTGTTCTCACTGGTTTGGCTGACACAATGTAATCCTCTTCAGTTTTCTGATCTGATGTAAACCACCAATATGTTGAAAGAGGAATATCCTTGGTGGCATGGCCAATCTCCTGTATATTAATGGATGTTCTAGAAAAACTCACTCTCTTTCTTGACCCTGCTCTCTTCTCATTGACTGACCCCTGCTTCGTGGGTCTTAAGCTTGCAGATGTATCTGACATGTCTCCTGACCTGTAAATTATGGTTTGCCCAGTCCTGCCACCCTCCAATTTTCCACCTAACTGGAAAATTTCTTACAACCACATGAACCAGCAGAAGTCTTCAGTCTTTTGTTTGACCTATAGATTTGGGACATGCCAGTCCCACCAATTTTGTGTGCCATTTCCTTCTCTCTCTCCCTCTCTCTCTCTCTCTGTCTTTCTCTCTCTCTTTATCTCTCTTCATAGTTAGATAGACTGACAGAGATATATACCTCTGGTGGTACAGTGTCTAAGGTAAGGCATTCGACTGCTAACTAGTAAGTTGGCAGTTCAAATTGACCAACACTCACTCAATGGTAGGAAGATGGGGCAATCTACTTCCATAAAGATTCACCGCCTCAGAAAGTCAAGGAAGATCACTATGAGTCAGAGTCAACTCAATGGCAGTGAGTATAGATATAGATATAGATATAGATATAGATATAGATATAGATTTCACTAGCTTTGCTCCTCTAGAGAACCTATGCTAAGTCACTTGGTACCTAGAGTGGTTGTAGTGGTGAAAATCTTAAGTATGAGTTTTAAGCATTGGTTCTCAAGTCTGGCTGAACTTAAAGACACCAATGGCTCTATTTCCAGTAGTGATGGAAGTGTTGTTAATACATGGTGTGAAGTAGTATAGAAATACACAAAATATTACAACCATTGGTTAAAAATTTGTGAGAGACAAGACTCTGGGTAATTGAGTATTTGATGATAGCTTTAAAAATTTTTGATGGAGTGAAAAGTAAAATGAAGCTGACTGGTTGATATTACTTTTGCTAAAACATTGAGAAATAAAAGAATGAGCGCAGGGTTTCATATTCCCAGATCAAACATTATATAAAATACCTTAAAGTTGAGATTTGTTCCATTAAAAAAAAAAAGTCTTACTTCTTGTAGAAATAAAATTGATATTGCTGAACACAAAATCCAGAGTCTTACCTTAATAGTGGCTGAATTGCAACACCAGTTGAATTCCCAGTATCCAATGATCTCTAAGTTAACGTCATGACAATGATTGGCAAGAAATGAGATAGTGAAAATGGAGATGGGGACATGTGAGTAGATAATCCTGAAGCTGTGGACGTTCAAAATTCTGTTGAATCACCTCATCAGAACCAGCCTACTGGAATATTCTGAAGAAATAATTCCAGCTTTGTCTAAGACATTATTCCCAATAAAATACACCTTTCTGCCCTATCTGATGAGATTAACCCATTTGTATCTGAAGAGTCCTTGCCTGAGACATCACCTGGAACAGTGCCTGGGGCCTTCCCTAGGCCATTGCCTGAGGCAGATGTCTTACAAAACATAGCAGAATGTTCCCAGGAGCCTCATCCACCACCATTTTTGCTTCCAGAACTATAACTGGACTTAAATCTCAGTGAACCCCCAGAAGTAAAGAACAAAATGTGATCCATGTGCAGGTACACTACACTCCAAAATAACTGCCTGACTTTTCTAATATATACAAACAAAAACCCAGGAAGTATGTGTGGAAATGACTATTAAGGGTGTGAGATAATGATGCAAGGAATATAAAATTATATCAGTCACAGTTTATTGATGTGGGCCCATTAAGCAGAGATTTTTCTTTAAATATTCCATCTTGAGAGGTTAGAAAAGCATCTGATAGTTTATTTGTTGATTAACAAAATGTGGGCCAAGAGGTGACCTACACTAAATGAAGTTGAAATGCCAGAACTGCCTTGGTGTGCACATGGGGACAACATCTTCTGACTTCCTCTGACTTCACAAGGGGGAAAGAGTATCATCATGAGCAGCCTCAGGCAGATTCCTATGAGGCCAGACATGCTGCCACCCTCCAACATTTTTACCAGTTCTGACACCAGACATTCACTTCCACAGCACTCACTACTTCTCTGCTGGGTTAGATAATTCATTGGAATGGCCACACAGAACCTACAGACAATACTCACGATTATGGGGTTTATTAGGGACGTTGCAATTCAGATTTAGGAATGCTCAGGATATAATTTGATCAGAACAGTCTTTCTTATGCTATGCCCTCAAGTGCCTCTCTAGCCCTTGGCTTCTGGCCTGGCCTCTGCCCTCCTCTGGCAAGTGTTACAAAGATCTTTTGGTTCTGATGATGTTGTTGTTGTTGTTATGTGCCGTCGAGTCAGCTCCGACTCATAGCGACCCCTCCTTGGGTTTCCGAGGCAGTATCACTACGGAAGTAGGATTGCCCAACCTTCCTTCCGAGGAGTGACTGGTGGGTTTGAACCACCAGCCTTCTGGTTATCAGTCAAGTGCTTTAGCCACTATGATGATAGGGGCACCTATATCCACCCCACTCTGCCAAAATGTCTCCTGCCCAAAAGCACTCAGCTTTCTCACTACGTGGGCTGGCAAGCATGCCACTCTATCTTCTGCCAATCTCTCTGCCATCTCTCAGCTGATTCTCTGCCAACTCTCATCTGACTCTCTACTGGCCTTTCTTGCCAAGGAGGTCCAGTACAAGTATCTCAGCTCCAAAGGTTCACTCCACTCCACCTCTGGCTCTTCTCTCTTGATGGCAGTGAGATCCCCCTTTCTGCCTCTGGGGGGCCTCATTTTAAGTGTAGCAGGATGACAAAACTGACCAATCCTCACATTAGGGTTGCAAATACCTTATGTCTTTGGCTCTACCACCATAAAGGTGCCAAATACCTAATTTACATTGTTGTTGTTGTTGTATGCCATGGAGTCGGACCTGACTCATAGTGACCCCTCCTTGGGTTTCCAAGACAGTATCACTACAGAAGTAGATTGCCCCATCTACTTCCAAGGAGTGGCTGGTGGGTAACATGTTATTCAATTCCATTGGTGGGCCACAAGCACCTTACATTTGCATAGTTCCACCCATTAATCTGGTGAGACTCACAAAGACCATGGCTAGAAGAGTCATATCAAGTAATTCAATGCACAACATATGTTGGAGAAGTCCAAAGGCTTAGGAAACTTAGAATGTTAGAGTGCATTTATTATATTAGACTCACAGACTCACCCAGATAATGCCCAGAAGACACACTTTTCATAACTGTATGGGGAAAAAAAAAAGTTGTGATGGGGGTCCAGTATCCTTGAAAAAAGCAATGATTGTTTTTCTATGTAGATCAGGTATTACAGCTGAAATTGAATTGAAATAAACTTCCCTAATTGAAAATAACCTAACTACAATAGGGATGGTTAGATCCCAGGGTTTCAGAGGCAAATGATAACACTTAATAAGTAGTAGAATCAAAGCAATAATCAGAATAATCTAATTGCATGGACTTACGGTATTGGTTACTTAGTCATGATGACTCTAGGAGTGAAATAGATGAGAAACCTATTAAACACTCAGTTTATTTGAACAAGCAGAAGAGTTCCAAGTTACATGAATGGCAGTCTAACTTAAATGATCTAAATACAGAGTCAAGGCCCCTCAATCAATCTGCAGACTTGAGCCAGTTTACAGATACATAGTCCCTTGGATGAAGGAGAAGTTGGGTTCCCTTGAAGAAAAACTCAACTACACTGCTAAAAATTTATACTGCTAATCTTTTTCCCAGCCTCTATAAAAGCACTTACAGTCTTTTACAAATTATGTCCATTGAGGAAACGGAAGTAATTAGACTTGTAGGGGATTTCTGGGTACTGGCTCTGAACTGACACTGATTTAAGAAGACTAAAGATATCACTGTGGGCCCACCATCAGAATAGAAGTGTATGGAGGTGAGGGAGGTCAGGTTATCAATGGAGTCTTACCTCAGGTCCATCTTACACTGGGGCAGTGAGTCCCTGAACCCATCCTATAGTAACTTCTCTAGTTCCACAATGCATAATTGAAATAGACATAATCAGCAACAAGCTGAATCCCCATATAGGATCCCTGACATGTGAAGTAAGGCTTATTATTGTAGGAAAGGCCAAGCAGAAGCCATTAGAACTGCCCCCAGTAAGAAAAATAATGAACAAAAAGCAATACCACAGTTTTGGAAGGATTAGTGCCACTATCAAGGACTTGAAGGAAGCAGGAGTAAGGGTTCCTAGTATGCATCTATTAATCTATCCAGTAGTACCTTTTTTCTCCATACCTATTGCTTAATACCATCAGAAGCAATTTGCCTTCAACTGACAAGTCTAAGAATTCACCTACACTGTCCAACTTCAGAGATATATCTACCCTCAAGCCCTAAATTACAATTTAGTCCTCAGGGAAATAGATTGTCTGTATGTTCTATAAGAAGCAACACAGTTCCATTTCCATTGATGATATTATGCTGAATGGACCTAGTAAGGAAAGAATAACAATGGCTCAAGACTTACTGGTAAGGCAATTATATGCCAGAATGTGAGAAATTATACTGACAAAAAATCTGTTACCTTCTCCTTCAGTGAAATTTCTAAGGGCCCCATATCATGTAGAGATATACCTTTTAAAGTGAAAGATCAGTTGCTACATCTGGCCCCTCCTACAACTGAAAAGGAGGCACAATACCTGGTGGACCTCTTTGGATTTTGGAGACAACATATCCCTCATTTGCATATGCTAGTCTAGCGCATCTAACTGCCTTTGCGTCAGATTCAACTCATAGCTACCACTCCTTGGGTTTCAGAGGCTGTATTATTACCTTAGTAGATTGCCAACCTTCCTTCCGAGGAGTGGCTGGTGGGTTTGAAAGGCCAGCCTCTGGTTAGCAGTCACGTGCCTTAGGCACTACACCACCAGAGCTCCCTATTTATCAATAGACTTGAAAAAAAAAAAAAAAAAACCTGCTAGTTTTGAGCAGGATTCAGCACAAGAGAAGGTTTGGCAATATGTCCAGTCTATCATGAAAATTGCTCTCACAGAGAAATGTTGTTTGAAGTCTTTGGCTGGCCCCTAATTGTGAAGGACAGCACAAATTCTCCATATTTTAGATCAAAGCCTTGCCTTCAACTGTAGATAACTCATTTCTTTTTGATAAACAGCTTTTGCCTTGTTAGTGGGCCTTAGTAGAGGCTGAATACTTAACCATGGACCACCAAGTTACCATTCAACTTGTGTTACCCAACATGATCTGGCAATTGTCTGACTCACAGAATCATAAAATCAAATAGGCATAACAGCACTCCATTGTTAAATGGAAATGGTATATATAAAATCAGGCTTGAAGGCACAAGTAGGTTACATGAGAAAGTTGTCTTAGTGCCCAGGGACACCACTGGACTTAGAGAATGCCTTATCCACCATCATAGTGTGAGTCTGAGAGCTCTAGTAACCTCCAGGAAAATCTTTAACCAGAAACTTTTTAGTGTCAGCATTACTAACAGAACTTTTGGACTCCTTAGGGCCTTTATCTGCCCTCCAGTCTCAGCAGGTATCAAGGAACTTCCTCCGAACTCAGCATGCATCACAAAAGCCATCCGGATTCAGCACGTATTGGAGATTTACTCGGCTCCTGAAAGTCTCCCATATACCTGAGCCTCACACCCCCCCTAGATAATATTTTCCCAAGTGAACTTTGGAGCCGGGGGGGTTTCTTTACATCCTCCAACATCTTAGATCATTGCCCTAAATCCCTTAGCAACAACCAATCATCTGTACCCTCTTGCCCTGGTGCTGCCCCTCCCCATATTGTTCCATAAATTTGTGAGAATACCGGAGCAGGGAGTCTTTTGCTTAAGCCACTGACCTGGTAAGAGCAAAGACCCTAACTTAAGTTAGCTAATAAACTTTCCTATTGCATTTGCATTGTTGTGTGTTAGCATATTCCTCTCCGAGCATCTCCTTCATAACCTGGGCACAACAATAGTACGCTACACAACAATGCCTCAAACCAAGGAACACACTTCACAGCAAATGAAATGCAGCAGAGGGCCCATGTTAATAGAATTCACTAGTCTAATCATGTGGAGCTCTGGTAGCATAGTGCCTAAGGCACTTGACTGCTAACCAGAAGGCTGGCGGTTCAAACCCACCAGCCACTCCTCGGAAGGAAGGTTGGGCAATCCTACTTCCATAGTGATACTGCCTCGGAAACCCAAGGAGGGGTCGCTATGAGTCGGGGCCGACTCGACGGCACTTAACAACAACAACAACAATCATGTTTCCCATCATCCTGAAAGAGGACTCTGGTGGCATAGTGTCTAAGGCATTTGACTACTAAATAGAAGGCTGGCAGTTCAAACCCACCAGCCACTCCTTGGAAGGGAGGTTGCACAATCTACTTCCATAGTGATACCACCTCGAAAACCCAAAGAGAGGTCGCTATGAGTTGGCTCAGACTTGAAGGCAATGAGTTGTTGTGTTTTGTTTTGTTTTTTAATTAATCATCCTATAAGAGTTTGTTTTTGCATGCCATCAAGTCAGACCCGACTCATAGCAAACTCTCCTTGGGTTCCCAAGGCAGTGTCACTACAGAAATAGATTGCCCCACTTTACTTCCTAGGAGTGGATGGTGGATTTGAACTGTCAGCCTTCTGATTAACAGTCAAGTGCCTTAGGCACCATGCTACCAGAGCTCTTTGAAGGAGCTAGCTTGACAAAACAGTGGAATGGCCTTTTGAAGACATAATTATGGTGCTAAACTAGTAGCAATACTTTGCAGGGCTGGGGCAATCTTCTCCAGGAGGTTGTATATGCTCTATACCAGCATCCATTATGTGATGCTATTTCTCTCTTAGCCAGAATTCATGGGTCCATGAATAAGGGGTAGAAATGGGAGTGGCACCCATCACTATTACCCATAGTGACCCACTCACAAGATTTTTGCTTCCTGTCCCCATGACCCTGTGCTTTGTGCATCTACAAGTCTTAGTTCCGAAGAGATGAATGTTCCCACCAGAAAACAACACTGTATCCATTGAATTGGAAGTTAACAATGGTACCCAGGTACTTTTGGCTCCTCACATATCTGGGAGTTACCATTTTGGATGGTGTGATTGATGCTGATTGCCAAAGAGAAATTGGATTAATATTACATTATGGGCATAAAGAAGGGTATGTCCAGAATACAGGAAATCCCTTAGGATATCTCTTAGATCTACCATGTCCTGTGATTAAAGTCAATGGGAAACTACAGCAACTCAAAACTACAACATGACTACTAATGGCCCAAACTCTTCAGGAATGAAGGTTTAGGTCACCTAGCAAAGCAAATAACCAACTGAAGTACTTGCTGAGGGCAAAGGGAATACAGAATTGGTTTTGGAAGAAGATTGTTCTAAATATCAGCCAGGACTATGTTACCAATTGTAGAAACAAGACTGTAGTTTTTATGAGCATTTATTCCTTCTTTTGGAATACCTGTTTGTCTGTGTGGACATATGCTTTCGTCCTTACCAGGTCTCATTAAACCAAACTCCAAATTCAGTGCCATTAAGTTGATTCTGACTCATAGTTACCTCCATTGGATTTCCAAGGCTGTAAATATTTACATAAGCAGATTGCCTCATCTTTATTCCACTGAGTGGGTGGTAGTTTCAAACCATCAACCTTAGCAGCCAAATATCTTATCCATTACAGAGCTCCTTTACTGTATCTCATTATTTGTTAAAAAATAAAAGTAACAAAAGAGGCTAGTTCATTTTCAATTGTTTGCATGCCATTTGTATCATGTTAGGTGACAGTATGACTTTATAATGTGTCTTTATTTAGAGATTATGCATGGTTTAAAGTGTTATGTTTAGGTGCCAAGTTGACAAGGGGTAGATTGCCATAGTTGATGTTTTTTGTCAAACTAGTTTATGATTCTCAGTGATTTGGCAGATGGTATGTAATTATCTTCCATTTTTTGATCTTATGTAAGTAGTCAATCAGTGGAAAGGGGAGTTTCCTTAAGAGTGTAACCTGCCTCTAGTACATAAAAGCATGTTCTAGCAAATATTACTCTCTTTATTCTGAACTCTTCTCATCATTCGACCTGCTTTTCTTAGACCTTCAGCTTACATAAGTCTTTGGCCTGCTGCCTGACCTGCAGTTTTGTATTTGCCAACCACTACTAGCCTGTGAACTAGCAGAGTCCTCCAGTCTGCTGACCATTTTGCATATTTGGGGTTTATGACACTAGCTACCACCTCTCTGTAAGTTTGACATACGGTGGTGGCTTTCATGTTACTGTGAGGCTGAGACTATGCCACTGATATTGCAAATACTCACAGGGTTATCAGTGGTCAATCAGTTTCAGCAGAGCTTCCAAGCTAACTCAGAGTGGAAAAAGGATGGAGCCACTCACTTCTGGAAAAAAAAAAAAAAAAAATGGCAACTGAAAACTTTAAAATAGCAGTGAGACACTGTCTGATATAGTATTGGGAAACTTTATGAGTAGGTGTGAAATATTGTCTGGTACAGTGCCAGAAGATCAGACCCTCAAGTTGGAAGGCACTCAGAATACAACTGAGGAAGAGCTGTCCCCTTAACGTAGATTTGATCTTAATGATATGGAGGGAGTAAAGCATTCAGGACTTTCATTTGCTGATGGGGCATGACTCAAAATGGGAAGAAACAGCTGCAAACATTCACTGATAATTGGTAATACAGAATGTACTAAAGAAGTTTTCAAATATGAAATGGAATGCATAAAAATAGATATTCTAGGCATCAGTGAGGTGAAATGGACTGATATAGGCCATTTTGAATCAGACAGTCATGTGGACTACTACACAGAGAATTGCAAATTGCAGAGGAATGATACTGTGTTCATCATCAAAAAGAAAATTTCAGTCTATCTCTTGAAGTACAACAAAGTCAGTTTTAGGATAATATCCATACATCAACAGGGAAGACCAGTTACAACTACTATTTACACCAACCACTAAATTTACACACTAACCACTAAAGCCAAAGAGGAAAAAATTGAAAACTTTTACCAACCTCTGCAGTCTAAAATTGAGCAACATGCAATCAAGTTGTATTTATTATTACTGGTTATTAGAATACAAAAATTGGAAACAAAAAGGAGTCATGGGTAGATGGAAAATACAGCCTTGGTGAAGGAAATGATGCTGGAGATCGTATGTTACATTTTTAAAAACCAATGATTTATTAATTAAAAATACACTTGTTCAGCAACATAAAGATCATTTATACACATGGACCTTGTCAGATCGGATGCATATGAGTCAAATTGACTACATCTGTGAAAAGAAGCAGTAGAGACTCTCAATATCAACAGTCAAAATAAGGCCATAGTTCCCACAGAAGCTGACTGTGGAACAGACCATAAATTCCTCATGTGAAAGTTCAAGTTGAAGCAGCAGAAAACTAAAACAAACCCATGAGAGACAAAACAAGATCTTGATTATAGATCTTGATTATAGCCCACTTGAATTTAGAGACCTTGATTAGATTTGACACATTGAACACCAATGACAAAAGACCAGATGAGTTGTGGGATGACATCAAGAACATCACACATGAAGAAAGGAAAAGATCATTTAAAAAACAGAAAAGACCAAAATGGATGTCAAAAGAGACTTGGACATTTTCTCTTGAATGGAAAATAGCTAAAGTGAATGGGAAAAAAAAAATGATGAAGTAAAAGTACTGAACAGAAGATTTCAAAGGGTGGTTCAAGAAGACAAAGTAAAGTATTATAGAGAAATAAGCAAAGACCTGGAGTTAGGGAAGAACAAGCTCCACATTTCTCAAGCTGAAAGAACTGAAGAAAAAATCAAAGACTTGAGCTGTAATATTGAAGGATTCTAAGGGCAAAATATTGAAGATGCAGGAAGCATCAAAAGAAGATGGAGGGAATACAAAAAGTCACTGTACCAAAAAGAATCAGTAGATGTTCAAATATTTCAAGAGGGAACATAAGACCAAGAACCAGTGGTACTGAAGGAAGAAGTCCAGCGGCACTGAAGCAATTAGTGAAAAAAACAAGGCTCCAAGAATTGAATGAATATCCATTGAGATGTTTCAACAAACAGATGCAGCACTAGAAGCACTTACTTGTTTATGACAAGAAATTTGGAAGGCAGCTACATGGCCAACTGACAGGAAGAGAGCCATATTTATGGTCATTCCAAAGAAGGGCAATCCAACAGAATGTGGAAATTATTGGACAATATCATTAATATCACTTGCAAGTAAAATTTTGCTGAAGATATTTAAAAATGGGTACAGCAGTATATTGAGAGAGAATACAGAAATTCAAGCTGGATTCAGAAGAGTACATGGAACAAACAATATCATTGCTGATGTCAGATGGATCTTTGTTGAAAACAAAGAATACCAGGAAGATGTTTACCTGTCTTTTATTGACTATGCAAAGGTATTTGATTGTGTGGAAAACAAATTATGGATGCCATTGCAAAGAATGGGAATTCTATAACAGAAAATTGTGCATTGGGAACCTGTACATAGAGAAAAAGGCTGTCATTCGAACAGAACAAGGAGATAATACATGCTTTAAAATCAGGAATGTGTGACTCAGGATTGTATCCTTTCACCATACTTATTCAATCTGTATGCTGATTTTATAATCTGAGATGCTGGACTACATGAAGAAGAATGTGCCATCAAGATTGGAGGAAGACTCATTAACAACCTGCAATAAGGACATGAGATAACCTCACTTGCTTAAAGTGAAGATGACTTAAGCACTTACTGATGAAAGTCAAAGACCACAGCCTTCAGTAGGGATTACACCTCAACATAAAGTAAATAAAAATCCTCACAACTCGACCAATAAAAACATCATGATAAAAGGCAGAAAGATTGAAGTTGTCAAGGATTTCATTTTACTTGGATCTATAATCAATGCCTATAGAAACATCAACCATGAAATCAGATTAGCACTGGGCAAATCTGCTGCTTTAAACACTTTAAACACTTTAAAGACATCTATAAAGTTTAAGGAGCAAAGATAGCACTTTGAAGACTAAGGTGGACCTAACCCAAGCCATGCTATTTTCAATAGCCTCATATACATGTGAAAGCTGGACAATGATTAAGGAAGACTGATGAAGGGTTGTTGTCTCTGAACTGCAGTGTTGGGAAAGAATACTGAAAATACTATGGTCATTCAGAAGAATGGGTTTATCTGTCCTGCAAGTAGTGCATCTGGAATACTCCTTAGAAGGGAGAATGGACAGACTTCTCTCATGTACTTTGGTCACATAGTAAGAAGGGACTACTCCCTAGAGAAGAATTTCATGCTTGGTAAAGTACAGGGTCAGGGGTAAAGGGGAAGACCTCCAACAAGATGGACTGACACAATGACTGACAGGATAGGCTCAAGCATAGCAGGGATTGTGAGGACTGCACAAGACCAAGAAGTTTAGTTTTTCATTCCATTGTACATACAGGCACTATGAATTGGGGCCAACTCGAAGGCACCTAATAACAACAGCCCCTACAACCACGTAAGCCAGCAGAGGTCTTCAGCTTGTTACCTGATCCATGGAGTTGTTCCAAAATAGTGTAAACCATTTCCTCACAAAAAACATGAGCCATTTTTTAGAAAGTAAATTTATCTCAATTTGTATCTATATATACTTCATTTGGGAGCTCTGGTGGAATAGTAAATAAGGCATATGGCTGCTAACCAGAAGGCTGGCAGTTCAAACCCACCAGCAACTCCTCGGAAGGAAGGTTGGACAATGTACTTCCGGAGTCACACTGCCTAGCATACCCAAGGAAGGGTCATTATGATTCAATCTGACTCGATGGGAATGAGTGAGTTGAATGACACTTCATTGATTTTGTTCCTCTAGAGAATGCAGACTAAGGCACAGGCAAAGGGACTATTGAGGTGATTTTTCACAAACAAACTACTGGGCAAGGGATTAAAACTTTATAGCATACAATGTTATGTGTTAATTATCTTGCTCACATGATAACTGTAAAAGTGAAAAGACAATGTTAGACTCCTAACCTAACAGAACTTCCAGATAAGTCATCAAGGTTGGTCTTAAAACTTAAGTGGATTTTTGAATAACTAACATCTTGACTGAAATCTTATTATACATTCCCCACCAATGAAGTAATCTGCCCCTAAAAGTTTTGGGCCATTGGGCCAAGTAAAAAGTGATGTTTATATAACATAAGACAAAAAACTTAAAATTAAAGCTTAAGCTACAAATACTTGAATAAAACATAGACTTGTCCTCTGCCCTGACAAATAGGCATCAAAACAGGGAAGGAAAGCAAAGTTCAAATTAAATTTTTTTTGGAATCCTTAAAGTTTCTTAATATTCTTCAGTGTTTCTTCTCCCAGTATCTGCTTTTCCAAGTCCACATGCCCAAGTTCCCAGTCTATCCCCAAAAAGCAAAGAGTCTCCTTTAGGCCTAGAGTTACATACACATATCATGTGATCTTACGACCAACATTGGGAAGGGAGATGTGAAAGCTTTGGTAGTGCCTTTGGAACCATCTGCAGAAAAATAAAGTTCAGAACATAGTCTAGAAATTGAGGCTTAAACTCTTACCCAGATTCCTTGGGAAGATGGATAGCTGGAGAGGGATTAGTTGAGGATCTCAAAAGTACAAGGCCAGAGCAATTGCTCCTTTTTCTCCAATGTAATGGCAATAAAATCAATAGTAAAAACTACTGATTCCCTATTTAACTTTCTATTGACTTCCATAAAGAGTTGGATCTGATCTGAAAGCCCAATAATGCTGATATAGTACTTGCTAGAAGAAGTTCTCTGTGGGAGGCAATTTCAAGGGCTATGATATCATGAAACAGATATCAACCAAGTGCCACTCCCTGCTTCTCTTAACACTTCTGGTTGGTGTTGTTAGGTGCTCCTGAGTCAACTCTAACTCATAGTGAGCTTATGTACAACCAAGGAAATCCTGCTTAGTCCTGTGCCATTCTCACAGTCGTTTCTATAGTAGAGCCCACTACTTAAACCACTACAATCTTACTGTTGTCTCAGCCACTTTACTAAAATACTTCTGACACCAACAATATTTTGTTTGTCAAAATCAATAGATATTTTTTAGAAGTTATATTATAAGTAGTGGTAATAGATGTTTGTCGTTTTAGTATGTGACTGATATCTTCTCTTTTCCCCACCCTATAGTGTTTCTATAATGTCAGCCCAAGGGTTACAGGTGAGGAGAGACAACTCAGGGACGCCCAAAGCAGCAGGCCAGAAGAGCAGGAGAAAGAGGATTAAAAGCCAGAAAGCCAGACAGAGGTACAGTAAGCCACAGGGACCCAGGTGGGGGTGATACAAGAGGTCTCAAACAGCAAGACAAACTTGTCTGTCGGTTTGTCCTACTGTGGTGACATGTAGATGTGAGTTTTCAGGCTGAGCCTCTGGTGTTTAAAACCCAGTGAGATGCACCTGGTACACAGGTAACAGCCCAGCTTATAGACTGAGACAGACTAGGAAGAAGGAAGAGGCCATCCACTTCTCAAAG
>NW_006921815.1:1495346-1501214 GCF_000298275.1 Orycteropus afer afer
AACTATGGGGAGGAAGTGGGAGGGGAGCTGTTGCATTGTGGTAAACTGTGGTCAATGACATGAGACAAAGTATATGTAAACTGTTGTATGGAAAGTGAATTTGCTCTGTAAATCTTCACCCAAATCACACACACACACACACACACACACACAAAAGATTTCAGAAATAGATAACACATTGAATAGGTAATGGAGTAGAAATGAATCAAAGGATGACAGAATCAATGAAATTTAAGACAAATAGTATAAAACGATTTTGTTTAGGGATCAATCAGACAAAAGATCATAACATAATGAAAAAATCCTAAGATCCATGTGTAATATAATCAAGAGTAATATTCTGTGTATAATTGGAATTCAAGAGCAGGAAGAGATAGATAAAACCAGAGAATATTGTTGAAGATTTGTTGGAAGAGAATGTCTCTGATATGATGAAAGACAAAAATAAATCCATTCAAGAAGTTCAAGGAACACCAAACAGGACAGAATCAAAAGAATATCTCCAAGACATATCACCAAAACCAAAGTGAAAGAATTTTGAAAGAAGCACAGGGAAAAAAAAAAAAAAAAAAGAAAAGTTACCTATAAAGGGAAACCTATAGATTAAAATCCTATTTCTCAGCATAAACCTTGGGGCAAGAAGGCAATGGGATGATATATATAAAACAATGAGAAAAAAAACTCAAACCAAGAATTATATAATCAGCAAAATTGTCTATCAAATATGAAGTTGTAATTACAAGAATTCTAGATAATCAGAAATTAAGGAAATTTTTTAAGCCAGATAAGCCTTACAAGGAATGTTAAAAGGAGTCCTTCCAATAGAGAACCAACAACAGCAAACAACTGATGATTAACACACATGATAACATAACACAGAAATC
Organism: Orycteropus afer afer; assembly: GCF_000298275.1. Classification (NCBI taxonomy): domain Eukaryota; kingdom Metazoa; phylum Chordata; class Mammalia; order Tubulidentata; family Orycteropodidae; genus Orycteropus; species Orycteropus afer. The sequence goes on from NW_006921815.1 coordinate 1,496,231, forward strand.
ACAGCTATGGACATATCCAAAGTAAAATGAGCTTACAAGACTGTAAACAGAGAACCAGAAGCATCAACTGGTAAATGAGGACAATTACAAACCAAACAGAGGGAAATGTAATGTAGTTATAGAACTTCTAAATGGTGAGGAAGCCAAGTAAATTGTGAGATAGAACAGACTGTTTTGAATATGGGGGAAAAAACAATAAATCTCAGGGTAATCTCAATGAAAAATAATAAACCTTCATATAAAAATAAAAAAGAGGACAAGAACAAATATTTAGCAAATACTAAAACAATATTGGGAGCTCTGGTAGTGTAGTGCCTAAGGCACTTGACTGCTAACCAGAAGGCTGGTGGTTCAAACCCACCAGCCACTCCTTGGAAGGAAGGTTGGGCAATCTACTTCTGTAGTGATACCGCATTGGAAACCCAAGGAGGGCTTGCTATGAGTCGGGTCCAACTGGATGGTACTTAACAATAACAACAAAACAATATCAACCAAGGAGATGATAACACAATTCATAAACATAATGAGTTCAGCTCAGAAAATTATATGGAACAAAGAAATCAACAACACCATGAAAAACACATAAGAAAATGACATCAAAAATTGATACTTGTCAAAAATTACAATGAAGTCAATGGATTAAATGCACCACTCAAGACAGAGAGCTGCAGACTGGATAAGAAAACATGACACATCAATATGTTGTCTACAAGAAAATTACATTAGACACAAGACAAAAGTAGACTAAAAATAAAAAGTTGAGAAAAGATATACCAAGCAAATGGCAAGCAAAAAAGGGCAGGAGTGGCAATATTAATTTCAGATAAAATAGTCTTTAAGACAAAAACTGCCATATGAGAAAAGGAAGGACATTATGTAATGATTAAAAGATCAACTGAACAAGAGGACATAACCATAATAAATGTCGACACATCCCATAAAACAGCCCAAAAATACATAAACCAAACTTTAACAGCATTGAAAGGACAGATAGATGACTCCATGGTAATAGTAGGACACTTTAATACATCACATTCAGTGAAAGATAGAAGAATTGGGGAAAAAAAAAAAAAGAAAAAAACCTCAATAAAGATGCAGAAGAACTAAACAATACAATCAATCAATTTGACCTTACAGATATCTACAGAGCACTCCACCCAACAACAGCACAATATACATTCTTTTCTAGCACACATAGAACATTATCCAAGATAGACCATATTTTAGGCCACAAAGCAAGTCTCAATCAATTTTAAAACATTGAAATACTGCAAAGCATCTTCTCATTTCACAATGCTATAAAATTAGAAATCAACACTAGGAAGACCAACAGAAAAAGAGCAAATACAAGGAAACTGAATAACATCCTCCTTAAAAATGACTGGGTAGTAGAAGAAATTAAAAAAAAAAAGGTAAAAAAAATAATTCCTGGAATCAAATGAGAATAAAAACACAACATACTAAAATCTTTGGGACACAGTAAAAGCAATGATCAGAGGGCAATTTTTACCAATAAATGCACACATCAAAAAGAAGAAAGAACTAAATACAATATCTTAACCCAACATCTCTAGCAATTAGAGAAGGAGCATCAACAAAAGCCTACAGCCATCAAAAGAAAAATAATAAAGATTTGAGCAGAAATAAATGAAACAGAAAATGGAAAGACAATAGAAAAAGTCAACAAGACTAGAAGCTGGTTCTTTGACACGATTAATAAAATTGACAAACCTCTGTCAAATTTAACAAAGGAAAAGAAGAATAGCAAATAATGAGTAAGAAATGACATTGATGATGTCACAACAGAACCAACAGAAATGAAAAGAATAACATCTGGATGCTATGAAGAACTGTATTTCACTAAACTTGAAAATCAAGATGGAAAGGATAGATTTCTCAAATATACTAATTATCTAAACTAACATTGACTGAAGTAGAAAATCTGAACAGACCCATAATAAAAGAAGAAATTGAGCAGGTCATATAAAATAAATTAATTAATTAAATAACCAAAAACAAACAAATCCTGACCCAGATGATTTCACTAAAGAATTCTACCAATCATCCAGAGAAGAGATTACAGCAATCTTATTCAAATTATTTCAGAACACAGAAAATGATGGAATCTTCCTAAATAAACTTTATGAAGCAAGCATAACCTTGATACCAAAAACCAGGCAAAGATACCACTGGAAGGGAAAACTGCTGACCAATATCCATCATGAATATAGTTGCAAAAATCATCAACAAAATCCTAGCCAATAGACTCCAAAAAGTAATACATCACAACCAAGTGGGGTTCATATCAGGTATGCAAGGATGGTTCAACATTAGAAAAACAATAAGCATAATCCATCACATAAGGAAAATAACCACATGATTATGTCAATTGATGCAGAAAAGGCATTTGATAAAATCCAACACCCATTCCTGATTAAAAAAAAAAAAAAAAAACTTTCTGCAAAATAGGAAATGAAGGGAAATTTCTCTACATAATAAAGGGCTTAGATGTAAAGCCAACAGCTAACGTTCTTCTCAATGGAGACAGACTGAAACCATTCCCTTACGAACAGGAACCAGACAAGGATGCCCTCTATCTCCACTTCTATTCTACATTGTATTGGAAGTCCTATCCAGGCAATAAGGCAAGAAAGAGAAATAGAAGGTATCTAAATTGGTAGGGAACAAGTAAAACTATCCCTAATCACAGACAATATGATCCTATACATAGGAAACCCAAAAGATTCGGGTAGAAAATTACTGGAACTTATTGAAAGATTTAGCATGGTGATAGGCTATAAGATCAACATATAAAAATCAATTGGATTCCTCTACACCAGCAAAGAGGTCTCTGAAAAGAAAATGAGGAAGTCAATGTCATTTACAATTACAAAAAAAAATAAAATAACCTCACTGTCTTTGAGTTGATTCCAACTCATAGTGAACCCCTTTAGGTTTCTGAGGCAGTAAATCTTTACGGAACTAGATTGCACTGTAGTCCCTCCACAGAGTGGCTGGTGAGTTTGAACCGCCAACCTTCTGGTTACCAGTCAAATGCCTTAGGCACTACACTACCTACCAAAAAGATAAGATACAAAAACCAAACTCACTGCCATTGAGTCTGATCCAACTCCTAGCAACCTCTCCTTGGGTTTCTGAGGCAGTATCACTACAGAAGTAGATTGCCCAACCTGCCTTCCACAGAGTGGCTGGTGGGTACTTGAAAATAAATCTTACCAGTAACACAAAATCTATACCAAAAAAAAAAAAAAAAACTATTTCAAGAAACTATAAGATAGCTACATAAATGAAAAGACATAACATACTCATGGATAAGAAGACTGAACATTTGAAAATCTCAATACTACTCAAAGCAATCTATAACTTCAATGCAATCCTGATCCAGATTCCATCAACATTCTGCAAAGATATGGAAGAAACAATCACTCATTTTATAAGAAAAGAAAGAGACCTTGGATAAGCAAAACACTACTGAAGAACAAAGAAGGAGGTCTCATACTTATAGATCTGAAAACATATTATATACCCACAGTTACCAAAGCAGCCTGGTATTGGTTTAAAGACAGCCACATTGACCAATGGAGAGGAACTGAAAACCCAGAAACAGATTATTTGACCTATGGTAAACTGATCTCTGATGAATGGCTGAAGCCCATTAAATGGGGAAGAGATAGTCTCTTTCACAAATGGTGCTGGCAAAACTGGATATCCGTTTGCATAAAAATGAAACAAAATCCATACCTCACACCATACACACAAACTAACTCGAGATGGATTAAAGACTTAAATGTGAAACCTCAAACTATAAAGTTCCTCAAAGGAGAAGTAGGGGCAAATTTAGGGGTCATAATTTATGGTATAAATAGACTATCAATGATAACCCAAAATACACAAACAGCAGAAGAGAAACTAGATGAATGGGATCTTCTAAAAATTAAATTTTTGTATGCTTCCAAAGACTTCTCCAAGAGAGTGAAAAGAGAACCTACAAATTGGAAATAAACATTTGGCAATGACATATCAGACAAAGGATTATCTATAAAATGTATAGAAAACTCCAACACCTCAACATCAAAAAGACAATTAAACAGTTCAATTAAAAAATGGGCAGAAGATGGGAACAGGTACTTCACAGACAAAGATACTCAGCACATGAGTATGTGTGTATGTATATGCGAGCACATGAAGAAATGTTCAGGATCATTAGCCAGTAGAGAGCTGCAAATCAAAGCAATGATGAAATACCATCTCACATCACCATTAATAGCAAAGTTCAACACAGACAAACAAAGACAAATGCTGGTGAGAAGGTGGAAAGAGAAATTGGGATTCTCATAAACTGCTGGTGGGACTGTGAAATGATTCAAGCACTGTGGAAATGGGTATGGCAGTTCCTTAAAAATTTAGAAATAGAAATACCATTTGACCCAGCAATCCCATTAGTAGGTACACATCCTAAATAAATGAGAGGCAGGACACAAATATATATATGCACACCCATGTTCATCACAGCACTATTCACAAGAGCAAAGAGTTGGAGATAATTTAAATGGTCATCAACCACACAGTAGATAAACAAACTATGGTACATACACACAATGAAATACTGTGCAACCCTAAAGAATAATGCAGAATCTGCAAAATACCATATAACATGGATAAACTTGGAGGACATTATGCTGAATGAAATAAGTCAATCAGAGAAGGACAAATATTGTATTAGTGTGCTACTGTAAAAAGTCAAGGAAAGGTTTATACATAGAAGAAAAATTTTCTTTGTTGGTTAACTAGGATAGGAGAGGAGGAGAGGGAAAATTTCTAGATAGGTTGAAAAAAAAGGTATGTATATATATGGTTGTTATTTGCCGTCCAGTCGGCCCCAACTCATAGTGACCCCTCCTTGGGTTTCCAAGGCAGTATCACTACGGAAGTAGGATTGCCCAACCTTCCTTCCGAGGAGTGG
>NW_006921815.1:1502064-1519873 GCF_000298275.1 Orycteropus afer afer
AAAAAAAAAAAAAAAAAGCAGGTGTCTCCACAACAATTGGAATTATTATAAGTAGGATCTTTATCAAGATCCCTTTTCTAGTTTCCTAAGTGTTCAAGAAAACTTAATAGGATTAAGAATAATTTTAAAAATATATAATACAAGTAAACAGAACCATATGCCTATAATTATTTTCCTAACACATATCTATATAGGAGTTCTGGTAGCGCAGTGCCTAAGGCACATGACTGCTTACCAGAAGGCTGGTGGTTCAAACCCACCAGCCACTCCTTGAAAGGAAAGTTGGACAATCAATTTCCATAGGGATACTCCCTCAGAAACCCAAGAAGTGGTCACTATGAGTCAGGTCCGACTTAACAGCACATAACAACAACAACATATCTACATATATTATTCTAAAACACTGTGAAACCTAGCAAGAACATTTAATATGGCTTCTCATTACAAATAAACATGTGAACATTAACAGCTTTTTTATATATCAAAAACAAAGGGAGAGAGAGAGAGAAGGCATGGCATTCATTGTTACAAAAAATACTTCAAGGTCTATCCTGAAGTACAATGCTGTCAGTGATAGGTTAGTATCCATATGCCTGCAAGGAAGACCATTTAATACTACTATTTTTCAAATTTACGCACCAACTGCTAAAGCTAAAGAAAAGGAAATTGAAGATTGTTACCAACATCTGTAGTGTGAAATTGACTAAATATGCTGGAAAGATGTTTTAATTATTACTGGTGTTTGGAATGTGGAAGTTGGAAATGAAGAGTCCCTAGTAGCTGGAAAATAATACCTTGGTGATAGAAATGACACCAGAGATCTCATGATAGAATTTTGCAAGACCAACAACTTATTCAATGCAAATACCTTTTCAACAACATAAGCAATGGTTATATATGTGGATCTCACCAGATGGAATACACAGGATTCACATTGACTACATCTGTGGAAAGAGGTGATGGAAAAGCTCAATATCTTCAGCCAAAACAAGTCCAGGAGTTGACTATGGAACAGACCATGAACTGTTCATATACAAGTTCAAGGTGAAATTGAGGACAATGAAAACAAGTCCACGAGGGCCAAAATATGACCTTGAATGTAGCTCACCTGAGTTTAGAGACCATCTGAAGAATAGATTTGATGTATTGAACAACAATGAATGAGAACGAGACAAATTGTGGGATGACATGTAGAGCAACATTGATGAAGAAAGCAAAAGGTCTTTAAAAACACAGGAAAGGAAGAAAAGACCAAAATGGATGTGAGAAGAGACTCTGAAACTTGTTCTTGAATGGAGAGTAGCTAAAGCAAATTGAAGAAATGACAAGATAAAAGAGCTAGACAGAAGATATCAAAGAGCAGCTTGAGAAGACAAAGTCAATTATTATAATGGCATACGAAAAGACCAGGAGTTAGAAAACCAAAAAAGAAGTGCATGCTTGGCATTTCTCAAGCTAAAATAACTGAAGAAAAAAAATCGAGCCTTGAGTTGCAATATTGAAGGATTCTATGGGCAAAATATTGAATGATGCAGGCAAGAATCATCAAAAGAAGACACTGGGGAAAGGAATGACTCTGAAATGTACATGTAAGATATAGATAACCAAGGCAAGTAATAGTATATGCACAATACTGCTTACCACTAACACCAATCCCAGACTACAGATAAATGCATAGACAAATGAGAACACCAGGTGGGGTCAGCCAACAGGAATATACCCTAGACCAAGGATAGATCTGGCTGAAAATAATCTTGCATTTGCACTTGTGTTACAAAATTAGCCACTCACATTACAGAAGCAACAGAAGATAGAGTTGGAGTAACCTCTCAGTGACAACCAAAAACCTTGAGAGAGAAAATCATTGAGCCTGCCTACTCGGGACCATAGTCTTGGGGGACAACAAACTTAATTGGCACAACATAGTACATAGAAATCTTGTTCCATAACCTACTTTGATGAGTAATGACTGGGGTCTTAAAAACTTTTGAATAGCCATCTAAGATGCAACTATTGCTCTCCTCTCATCTGAAGCAAAGAAGAGTGAAGAAAATCAAAGGCATCTGGAAACAATTAATCCAAGGATATGATGGACCCCAAGACCAGAAGCACTAAATGGTGCAAGGTTACCAATGCCAACCACTTGGAAAGGGATCAAAACTGGAGATGCTGGGTAGAGTGGAAGAAAAAATGTGGAACAAAATTCAAAAACACAAAAATGACCAGAATTACTGGTCAGATAGAGACTGGTAGAACCTCCAAGCCTATGGCCCTGGGTTACCCTTCAGGCCTAGTATTGGACTCATTCCCATGGATTGGTTCTCAGCCCAACAGTAGAAAGACCTACGTACAGAACACCTACCCCAGGGCGATGTACCACTTACTCTAGGGAGATTGGCCATGGGGCACCAGATGTGCAGCATTCACATAGAGGGAAAGCTGAATAGACTGGAGTGCATAGTTAAGAAGGGCATGGGAAGGGGTTAGTCACAGGGACAAGAGGGGAGGAGAGTTTGTTACAGTTGGGAATGGTATTGGGGCATGAAATCAAATGTACATGAACTATTGAATGTAAAATAAATTTTGCTCTATATATTTGCACCCAAAGCACAACAAATTTAAAAAAAAAAAAAAAAGAAGAAGAAGAAGAAGATGCAACAAAAAGAATCTGTCAATGTTCATCTATTTCAGGAAGTGGCATAGGATCAAGAACCAATGATACCGAAGAAAGAAGTTGCTGTACTGAAGGAATTGGTGAAAAACAAGGCTCCAAAAATTGACAGAATACCCACTGAGAAGTTTCAACAAAGAGATGTCATGCTGGAGGCACTTACTCATCTTTGCCAAGAAATTTCGAAGACATCTACCTGGCCAAATGAATGGACAAGATCCATATCTGTACCTATTCCACAGAAAGGTGACCCCAAAGATTGTGGAAGTTATCAAACAAAATCATTAATATCACACAAAAATAATTTTTTTGCTGATGATATTTTTAAAATGGTTGCAGTACTACATTGACAGGGAACTTCCAGAAATGCAAGCTGGATCCAGAAGAGGATGTAGAATGAAGGATATCTGCAAAAAACGGCAAGAAGGTCACATGTTCTGACCTCCTCTAATCCCACAAGAGGAAGACAGGATTACCAGCAGTAACCCAAGGCCAATTCCTGCAAGTCCAGACATGCTGCCTCCCTCCAGCCCTTTCACCAACCGTTCCTCCCAAAGCACCCACCACCTCTCTCCTGGGTTAGATAATTCGCTGCAGTGGCCACACAGAGCTCACAGATTATGAGGTTTATTAGGGAAGCACCAGACTACAATTCAAGTTCAGGAAGAACGCTGTCTCTCTCCCAGCCCACCATCCCTCAGCCAAGTCTCTCACAGTCTCTCTCCCAGCAGTGCGTGTCCCCCGGTTTCTCACTCAGCAATGAGCATCTCTTGCATCTCTTTCCCAGCAGTGCGTGTCTCTTTCAGGAGCATGTGTCTCTTTCAGCAACACATCTTCCTCAACCAGCAGTCAGAGAGAGTTCTACCTCCAGGAGACCTCCTTTTGAGCACGGAAGGGTGGTCACAGCATCAGAACTCTAAGCACATGTGAGAGAGTGGGAACCTCCCAGAACATTGTATTGTGCCACGCCCAACAGAAATAACCCAGGTGGATAGCTTCAGCAATCAGAACTCCTCAGTTGCTCATAGAAAATCCCACCTTGGAGTTTACAAAGACTTATGGGTAGAAAAGCCACACTAAGTAATTTATTACACTGCAATATCATTGCTGATGACAGATGGATATTGGCTGAAAGCAAAGAATACCAGAAAGATGTTTACTTGTGTTTTATTAACTATGCAAAGCATTCAACTGTGAGGATCATAACAAGTTATTGATAACAGTGAGAAGAATGGAAATTCCAGAACACTTAATTGTGCTTGTGAAGAACCTGTACATAGATCAGGAGGCTGTCATACAAACAGAACAAGGGGATACTGCATGGTTTAAGATCAGAAAGGAGTGCATCAGGATTGTATACTTTCACCACACTTATACAATGTATATGCTGAGCAAATAATCTGAGAAGCTGGACTATATGAAGAAGAATGTGGCATCAGGATTGGAGGAAGGCTCATTAACAACCTGTGATATGCCAATGACACAATCTTGATTGCTGAAAGTGAAGATGGCTTGAAACACTTACTGGTGAAAATTAAAGACTACAGTCTGCAGTAGAGATTGCACCTCAACATAAAGGAAATGAAAATCCACACAACTGGACCAATAAGCAGTATCACAATAAATGGAGAAAAGTTTGAAGTTGTCCATGATTTCATATTACTTGGTTCCACAATCAACACCAATGGAAAAAGCAGTCAAGAAATCAGAGGATGTATTACACTGGGAAAATCTGCTACCAAAGATCTCTTTCAAGTGCTGAAGAGCATAGATATCTCTTCAAAGACTAAGGTACACCTAACCCAAGCCATGGTGTTTTCAATAGCCTCTTATGCATGTTATAGCTGAACAATGAATAAGGAAGACTGAAGAAGAGGTGAAGCATTTGAACTGTGGTGTTGGTAAATAATATAGAAAGTACCATGGACTGCCAGAAGAACTTACAAATCTGTCCTGGAAGAAGTGCAACTGGAATGCTTCTTGGAAGTGGAATGACCAGACTTTGTCTCACCTATTTTGATCATGTTGTCAGAAGGGGCCATTCCCTGGAGAAGTATATTATGCTTGGTAAAGTGAAGGGTCAATGAAAAAGAGAAGGCCGTCAAAAAGATGGATTGACACAGTGGCTACAACAATCAGCTTAGGTATAGAAAGGATTGTAAAGTTGGCACAGGAACAAGCAGTGTTTAGTTCTGTTGTATGTAGGGTCAGTGCCAACTCAGTGGCACATAACAACTACAACATCAGATCTTTGAACAACTTTTTCACTGTTAATTCCTCATTGCCTACACACTCCCAGCCTCTTCAAAATTAAGTTCTGATTCTGTCATCTTCTGTTAAACTTTCCGTGACATCTCCCATTAATGCAGCTCTCGGACCTAAACAAAATATCTATATACTTACCCCTCACTTATTGAGTACCTTGTTTTCTGACCTTTCATGTTTTAGACAACTTTAAAAAAAAATTCTCATGCAGCACCTCTGATGGCCTAGGCCCCATGTGTGGCTGTGGCTAGGCCTGAAATGTCCTCCACAGGCCACCCCAAATGATGTAACAGAGGCCCTGGCAACAACTGGGCCATGTGAGGGAAGGTGGCATACCAGTCACCAGACACCTTCTGCCATTTGTCTTTGACATCTCAGTGTAGCCACAGAGGACGGGGTGACTGGGGGATGACGCAAGGTTGGAGACAGGGAGAAGGAAGCCTGAATGAGGGCCCAAAGGTGCTGGAGAGGTTGGTGGGAAGAGGTGGGAAGGGGAAACAGGGAAAGGGGTCACATGCAGCTTTTGGGCCAGGGCAGGTGGTGGAAGGAGGATGAATTTTCATCCCCTCCACGGTCAAGCCCTGGGATCCAGCAGGTGGCAGACAAAAAACAACTGCCACCCCCACCACCACAACTCCCAATGCTGATGTGCTAGGTGATTGTAGGGAAGGTGCAGTGAGGTTGGAGGGCCTACTGTGCCACATGCATCCCAAGATGCACCAGATGTGCCAGATTGGTGATGAGAGACCAAGGAGGAGGTTGGGCAGGAAACTGGCATCCACAATGAAGTACAGTCCCCAACTCTCACATAAGTCTGATTTCAGATAACAACCTGGTCTTTAGAACCTAACCAGGCTGACAAGTGAAGAATAGCTAAATAGTCTTTGGAACCGAGCATCCTGTGTTTACCTATACTTTTTGTAGTAATCCCATTATCTTGCAAAGTTGATCTGAGGTATATTTTTACCTTGTCTATATCCCTTACGCCTTTAAAGTGATAATTATTCAGAAGATCCACCAAGAGCAATTATAAGAGAATCAAATGTATCATTAAGAAGAGTATGATTTATAAAGATACTGATGCAAACTACTGGAAGTCTTGATAAAGTTAGCAGAAACATGATGTAGACTAAATAATATGCAAAAATCATGATGCGGGATGGAGAACAAAGATAGGAAGTCTTTGTCTAGTCGCAGAAGGTAGGTAAAACACTGAGTTACATTTGTACTTTGCAGTCCCTACCTGAAGCCACTTTCTAATATGCTGCTTCACACTGAGCTAATGCCACAAATCTAAGTTTTAAATACTTCTACATGGATATACTCTTTGAATGAATCAACTATTTTCATCACTTTTCATAGAACATATTTAATTCAATTACCTAAGTAAATAGAGGGAGCTCTGGTAGCATAGTACCTAAGGCACTTGACTGCTAACCAGAAGACTGGCGTTCAAACCCACTAGCCACTCCTCGGAAGGAAGATGGAGCAATCTACTTCTGTAGTGATACTGCCTCAGAAACCCAAGGAAGGGTCACTATGAGTCAGGTCTGACTCGATGGCACATAACAACAACAACGTAAATAGATGGGAGCTCTGGTAGCGTAGTGCTTAAGGCACTTGACTGGTAACCAGGAGGCTGGCGGTTCAAACCCATCAGCCACTTCTCGGAAGGAAGGTTGGGCAATCTACTTCCGTAGTGATACCGCCTCACTATGAGTTGGGTTCAACTTGAAGGCAAATAACAACTACAACAAGTAAATAGATAATCATATATTTTATAGTAACCCAAATTTACATTTGTTGCACAAAGAATACATTGCAGGGTTTTTGTTTTGTTTTGTTTTTAAGTATTCCATTGCTTTTTCTGTTTCATTGCAAACAAATTTCATTCTTTAGTAGTTCTCTCTCACTTTTCTGGGAAATTAGTTTTAACTGATTTGATAGCTTTCAGAGATCTTCCATGAGAAAGGTTTCCATTTGCAGTTTAGTGCTCTGCTCCTTGAAATATATAGTATCCTTAAAAGCATCATTCTATGCAATAATAAATAAATAATAACACCCCACTGCTGTCGAGTTGGTTCTGACCCATAACTACCCCACCTTGCCTCCTTGGGCTTCTGAGGTAGTATCTTTACAGAAGTAGATTGCCCAATCTTACTTCTGAGAACTGGCTGGTGGGTTTGAACTGCCAGCCTTCTGGTTAGCAGTCAAATGCCTTAGGCATTATGCCACCAGAGCTCACATTGAATTTTTTCTTCTCTCCTGTTCTAATATGTTAAACCAGAGTGCAAGGCTAATCTCATTAATGGTCTTAATAAATACAACTTGTAATGCATAAGTGATTGCACAAGAATTATAAGAAATAGACCGAATCTCATAAGCAGAATGAATGTGCAATGAATGTGATTTGTTGTAAAGTCATAATTTAAATAGAATATATTGGCTAATGTCCTTAATAAATGGAGCCTATGCTCTGGTAGCATAGTGCCTAAGGCACTTGACTGCTAACCAGAAGGCTGGCGGTTCAAACCCACCTGTCACTCCTCAGAAGGAAGGTTGGACAATCTACTTCTGAAATGATACTGCCTCAGCAACCCAAGGAGGGGTCGCTATGAGTCAGGGCCGACTCGATAGCACATAACAGCAACACAACATGTGCCCTTGAGGTCCTTAATTGGCATACATGGTTTGTGCCTGACTACTAACCTATAAGCTGATGATTAAAGCCACCCTGCACTAGAGCAGAAAGGTCTGGTGATCTGCTTTTGTAAAAATGACAGCCTTGAAAACCCCAGAGTAGAACACAGTTCTACTCTGTAATACAGAGTTGCCATAACTCAGAAGCTACTCATGGCACCAAGGTTCTGTTTTCTTGGTCTCGGTGCCCTTGGGATAAGTAAGCTACAATAATTCTTTCCATATAGACATATAAAGATCTCCTAAATCTTCTTTCTTATGATAATAATTTAAATTGCAAAACACAAAGGTGAAAAGATCACATGGCTAGAGTTGATCTACTGACACTCACCAATGCTTTCTCAGTCTATCAAGGGCATGATGAGAATGTTTAAAATAGAAAGGAACTTATCACATTTCTCATCTTTTGAAAAATGAAAGAAAAATATAGCTGCTGATCCTATAAATATTTCTGAGAAGCAGTTTTATAAATGATGCATAAAGTTAGACTTTTCCTTATTACTGTCAGTGTCACTTTTCTTTTTTTCTTAAACCTTAATACAATGCTGTTCTGTCTTGTGTGTCATAGAGAAACTAATTTGAGTACATTGTACTAAAATTAAGAAAAGGAAATTACAAGCATATTTAATATATCCCCAAAGTATTTTCTTTAGCAATAAAGCATAACACTGACATGGAGAGGTATTTTCATCTTAAAATCTATGTCATGATATACAAATATATGTAATATACAAATAGAGGTGTAAGAGTTTTAAAATTGCTTAGTTATGTATTACTGTAAAGACAACTTACATTTGTTCTGTATCATTAAAATGATAAGTACCAGGTTAAAAAACTTTGAAATACCTTGTTTTATAAACAAGTATGAAATTTAACAGCTGAAAATTGCCTTATCTTGGCATTCTGTGTTATGCCTGCCATAATTTAATTAATGCAGAATGAAAAATACATGATTCCATGTATTACTATTTGAATGTGTTTCCCTAGGTTGACAGTTGAACCCAAAATTTGTGATTATTCAGGTAAAGAAAATGAATGTATTGTTATCTATTAATACACCACAGTTCCAAAAGCCCTTTGTTAAACTCTTTATTCCTTTACAGATGAAAAATAATTATAGTTTTTTCTTGATATAAAAGAGCATTATTTTATGATCATTATTATATGAGGAGACACCTGTTCTATGCAAAATTGACTGCTAACCAGAAGGCTGGCAGTTGAAACCCACCGGCCACTCCTCAGACGGAAGGTTGGGCAATCTACTTCCATAGTGATATTGCCTCAGAAACCCAAGAAGGGGTTGCTATGAGTCAGATCCGACTCCATGGCAGTGAGTTTGGTTTGGTTTAATCATTAATCATTGTCTTGGACTGGACCCCTTAGAGGAGCAAAACCAGTGACGTATATATAATATGTATAAGGAAAGATCTGGGAGCTCTGATAGCATAGTGGCTCAGACACTTGCCTGCTAACCAGACGACTGGCGGTTCAAACCCACCAGCCACTCCTTGGAAGGAAGGTTGGGCAATCCTACTTCCGTAGTGATACTGCCTCGGAAACCCAAGGAGGGGTCGCTATGAGTCAGGTATGACTCGACGGCACATAACAACAACAACAACAACAAGGAAAGATCTATTTCAAAGCAATGGCTTAGCATTTATGGAGGCTGGCAAGTCCCAAACCTATGAGTCAGGCATCAGGCTGGAAGCTTCTCATGTCTCACATGGTTGCAGGAGCTGAGGAACCCAAAATCGACAGGTCTCACAGCATGCCAGTGGTTCACGGGGCTGCAGGAGCTGCTGAATCCCAAAGTCTGCAGGTCATATGGCAGTCCACCAGCCCACATTCCAAAAACCAGACGTCAGATGCAGGATCCAGAGATAAAGTAAGTTTTGTGAGAATATCCATATATATTGGAAGTAGGACACACTCTCAAGGGAACTGTTTGGCTTTCAACTGATTAGCTTTCAGTTGATTAGCTTTCAACTGATTGACTTTTCGACTGATTAGCTGCTCAGATCAGTGCACAAAATAGAGGATGCTACATTATAGAAGAGCAACGAATCCAATGTCTGCCAAACCACTGAGAATCATGGTTTAGTCAACTTGATTCATAATGTTAAATATCTCAATAATTTTTAAGGTACTTAGGCTACTTTGATAGGACATATTACATCTTACTATTATACTTAGGATAACTATGAGTTGGAACTGAATGTAAGGCACTTAACAATAACAACAATTATATTTTGAAGTCATTGAGCAATATCCCAGCTGACAAGCCAACAGAAAAATTAAAAGATACAATACTCCAACTTAATGCCAATTCAGAAATGAAATATAACTCCTGGATTCTGTTTGCAATTTTAAAGTTACATTCCAAAGTATAGTAGTAGAATGAAATTTTCTTTAAGTTCTGCATTCTGTAGTCTTAAGGCTTAGGCAAAGTGTGTTCCAAAAGAATGAGCATTGTTCATTAAAATGCAAAACATTTCTAAGTCTATACATAGCTATAACACTTCTCAAGTAAGAAAAATGGTTTGGAACACTGAATTCCCCAGTCATCAAGGTAACAGGAAACTGACTGGATTACACGATTATAGTTTTTACTTCTAGCAAGGAATCACTAGTACTTACCAGGCAGAGCCTTAGGTGACTATTCAACAAACATTTATGGAAATTTAATCATGTGTCATAATCTGTGCTAGATTCTATAGAATGCAAAGACACAGTTACTGAATTTAAGATGCTTACAAATTATTGGGAATGCAGCCGAGAAAACAATGAGAATGCAGTGTGGTCAAAGATAAGCAGAGGTGTTATAAAAGTCCAGAAGATAATAATTATTCTATATGAGCGGTGGGAGGGCAGTAGAAGTTTTTTTTTTTTTTTTCCTTATAAACCAAAACCAAACTCACTGCCGTAGAGTCAGATCTAACTCACAGCGACCCCTCCTTGGGTTTCTGAGACGGTATCACTACGGAGGTAGATTACCCAGTCTTCTCTCTGAAAAGTTGTTAGTGGGTTTGAACCGCCAGTCTTCTGGTTAGCAGTCAAATGCCTTAGGCACTCTGCCACCAGAGCTCTGTATGGTTTATAAAATGAGTAGAGAGTTGGTTATAAGAGGAATCATGTGGGAAGGCATAGCTTGTAGGCTGTGACCTTTAAACTGATAATAAGAGCGATAAAGGGAAGAGACAAGTAGCCAATTGGAGAAATATAAAAGGGCTTTATTTGTTAGATTGGAGTTCCTGGGTGGTACAGTTAATCTGCTCAGCTGCTAAGCAAAAGGTTGGAGGTACAAGTCTACCTAGAAGTGACAAAGAAGAAAGGTATGGTGATCAACTAAAGAAAAATCATAACCCTTTGGAGCTCAGTTTTATTCTGACTGTACATGGTCACCATGAGTTGAACTGATTGGAAGCAATTTCTCCTGATTTATCTGTAAGATATATAGAATTCAGCTAAAAGTTGACAGCTGAATATTGTTGTATAGTTTGATAATGTTCTATGAACCCTGCAGTCAGGATATCCTAAATGTTGATGCTAATTCCACTACATGTGATTTTGTGTTACCTTGGGAGAGTTGTTTCTTTTTTGCTTCAATGTTTTGTTTTTTTATCATCAGTTGCTGTCAAGTAGATTCCAACTCACAGTGACTCCTTGGAGCAGAACTACTCCATAGGTTTTTCAAGGCTATGGCCTGTTGAAAGCAGATCTCCAGGCCTGTTTTTTGAGGTCCCTTCTAGTGTGTTTGAAACTCTAACCTTTCAGTTAGCAGTCCAGTACTTGACCGGTTGCATCACCCAGAGACTCCTTGCTATATTCACCTATAAAATGGTACTGACTCATAGTTTTGTTGCCATAATCAAATTGATTTACAGGCAAGTAACTCAGGCTGGCATATGTTAGTTACTCAATATATTGAATCAATAGCTTAGAACCAGCACAATCCAATTTGTTCTGTGTAAAGATAACCTAAAAGTAAAATGGAGAATGATTCAGAAAGAGGTCCAAGGACATAGGTCAAGAACACCTATGGAGCTGCTACAGTAACCTAGATGAGAATAAAAGTTAAGGGTAATGAATTGGATACAGATTTGAAAGCTATTAATAAGTAGACTCTACAGAGCCACCACCTGGCTGTCAGTTTGCCATACTGTGGTGGTTTGTGTGTTGCTGTGATTCTAGAAGCTACGTCACTAATGGATTCTAGAAGCTATGGTATTACAAATACCAGGAGAGTGACCCATTATGGGCAGGTTTCAGTGAAGCTTCCAGACTAAGACAGACTATAAGAAAGGCCTGCTTAATCACCCCTGAAAATCAGCCAATGAAAACTTTATAAATCACAACAGAATATTGCCAGACTCACTTGCTTCAGACACATAGGCACAAGGAATCAGTCACTAGAGGAGGACATAATATTTGGTGAAGTAGAGGGCAATTGTACAGGATTGGCATGACGGCTGCAGCGATGGACTCAAACATGCCAATGGTGAGAATGACATGGGACTGGGGAATGTTTCCTTTGTTGTCCATGGATGTCCATGAGTTAGAGTCAACTAGCTGGAAGCAATAACAGAAAGAACCCAATAATAAGTTACATGTGGGAAATCAGAAGGGGCAATGAGGGATAACAGATGGGTGCACGCAGATATTACTATCCAAGATAGGGAATAGAGGAGGAAGTGAACAATTGCAGAAACATGGAACTCAACTTTGGAACATTTTGATTGTAAGTGACTGTTAAGTTTTATAGGAAAATCTAGAGTGGAATAATAAAAAATTGAGAGAATAATCAAATTTTTCCAAGATTCTTGAATTACTATTTTCTTTAATATCAAATTAAATAGAGACCTCTTTCCAAATAATTAAGAAAGTAAAAAAAAAAAAAACTTTCTAAAACTTTCCGAGGCCTTTGAGAGGTTCTTTTTCATGTGCATATATTTGTACAATTTTTTAATAGATTTTACTTTTATATTAAAGAGCCCTAGTGGCACAACGGTTAAATGCTTAACTGCAAACAGCAAAGATTGGCGGTTTGAACCCAGCAGCTGCTTCACAGGAGAAAGATGTTGTAGTCTGCTTCTGTTAAGATTACAGCCTTGGAAACCCTGTGGGGTAGTTATGCTCTATCCTAGTGTCACGGTGAGTCTGAATCGACTTGATGTGGCAGGTTTAATTTTTTTTTTTTTTTTTAAGAACAATATAAATGTAAAATATTGTGAATCATTTATGATTTTTATATGAAACCATTCCTTAACTTACTTAAATTTACATACATCAGAATCAATGTTTCTGAAGTTGGAAGTATGTATACATCCTGAATACATTACAAGCAAATAGAAAAGATAATTTAAAAATAAAATGTCAATAGGATTTGCAGTAGACATTTATCATGTCTCCTTTAAAGTAAGAAAACGTGTTTGAACAAGTACACTGTAATCAATGTCAGCGCAAAGTCTCTGTAAATGAGGCTCCAATATACTGAAGGGACAGTCTCTAGGGATGAAAGGCTAGGTGAGTTCATTCTCTCACTGAACTCTCAACTGAGGCAGCTAACAAGGTAGCCAACTGCGATTTAGACACATCGCCAGTAGAAGCTAGATAGAGATTGCTAATTTAGTTTGTACAGGTCATTGAACTGATTCTATTAGGTCACAGGTTATGGTAACTATTGATCCAAAACCCATTCCTGTCTAGTCGATTCTGACTCATAGAAACCCTATAGAATGGGACAGAACTGCTCCCGTAGAGTTTCCAAGGCTGTAAATCTTTATGGAAGCAGATGGCCACATCTTTCTCTCGCAGAGTGGCTGGTGAGTTTGAAGTACTGACCTTTCATTTAGAGCCTAGCTTTTTACCCACTATACCACAAGGGCTCCTTTAACTACTGATAGGAATATGAAGCCAAACCTAGTACAAAAAAAAAAAAAAAAAATGCATTGAACTATCTTACCTGCTAAGAAAGACGGTGATAAATATGCAGTCACTCATTTGAAGTACCTATTTCTGTTATGATGTTTAGCTTTCATTGTCTCGGAACACCTTTGAACACTTGAGAATTACAAACAAGAATTGAAAGTGTGACAAGAATCCGTAGAAAAAAATCATGAAAATAAAGGTGACATGAACTAAACATTTCTTTTGAGAACCACATCCACTTTAATTCTTGAAGAAAGTTGACTATTCAAAAAATAACTAGCTTAATGATTACACGCTCAAAAGTAGAAGTTATCAAGAAAGCTTAAAGGAGTAATATTCAGTGGCCTGCCTTAGGTATCTGGGGAGCCCTCATTGCACAGGCACAGCTGCTGGCAGCTGGCCAGCATTTCAGGCAGGCAGCTGGCAAGGGAGGAGTGGGCTCTGCCAGCTGGCACTAAAAAATTAAAATTAAGGGGAAAAAAACAACCCTGAGGCGCCCATGCATAACAATGAAGTCTTCAATTCCTGGTGTTCTCCCTTATTCTTTAATCCTCAGGGAAACCCAACAGAGAGGTGGCCTGTCCTTGCACAACCCAATGTCTCCAGGCTTCTTGTCTCTGGTTTTGGTTCCTTTTTAGGAGGTTTTCTGTGTTCCTTCATCCAAGACACATTGTTCATACCATAGCGTATGCCATGCAATGTGTCAGTATTAGATAAAGTTGCTTATGTGTATAAAATGCAAATCAATAAGAGTTGTGGGCTAATTTCAACATAACTATGGTGATGCAAATGATTACTGAAAGGTTGGATTTTCAAGTCCATCAAGAGGTCCCTCAGAAGAAATATCTGGCACTCTATTTCTGAAAAATCCTTCATTGGAAACTCTATCAAGCATTATTCTACTATGACACTCACCGAGTCACCATGATTTAGCATTAACTCAATGGAAATTTTTTTTTTCAACTCATAAATCACTGCAGAAAAGGGAGTGACCACAGTGCTTAGGAAACATAGAAGAGAGTAAAGAGGAGATAAGGGAGGTGATATTGATGTAGCAACAGAATATTAATTAAGGTTCCCTTGACTGGACAAAGGAGAATGATTTCTTCAAGAGGAAAGAATATGTATAAATGAATGAAGATGTAAAATGAAAACTGAATTTTTTAACTGTTAATATACTGTTAAGGCATAGTCTGAATTGCTGTAACAAACAGATCAAAACTTACAGAAGTTTTTAAAAGCCATATATTTCTGTTTCATGGTATGGTTAGGCAACATGTGGCTAGTGAAGAAACTCTGCCATTCTTGAAACGTAATTTCCAAGTTCTGGATCTGAGGAAGCTTCTTGTGACAGTTAATTTTTTGTGTCAACTTGACTGGATTTTGATTTTCAGTGGTTTGGCAGACACTGGACGGGTGGCTGTTATGTAATGTTATATAACACAGTTCAATACAATGTAATCATCTTCTGTATGTGATCTGCTTGTTACAGTTAATTTTTTTGGTGATCAACCAATGAGTTGAAAAGGAAGTTTCCTTTGGGGAGTGGTTTGCCTCCAGAATATAAGTGGACATTCAGTCAGAGCTCTCTCCATCTCTCTCTCTCTCTCTCTCTTTCTCTCTCTCTCTGTCTCTTTCTTTCTCTTGACCCTGTGATTTTCTCATTACTTAATCTACAGATCTTTAAACACAAGCCTGCAGAAGTCTCCAAGCTGCTGCTTGACCTATAGATCTTGGGACAAAAGCCTGCAGAAATCTATGACTTGCTATCTGATTGACAGGGTTTAGCCCTGCCAGCCCCATAATTACATGAGCCAATCACTTGACGTAAATGTCTAGATAGATAGATAGGTAGATAGTAGGTAGGCAGATAGATAGATAGATAGATAGATAGATAGATAGATAGATAGATTTTGTTGTTGTTGTTATGTGCCGTCGAGTCAGACCCCTCCTTGGGTTTCCGAGGCAGTATCACTACTGCCCAACCTTCCTTCTGAGGAGTGATGGTGGGTTTGAACCGCCAGCCTTCTGGTTAGCAGTCAATTGCCTTATGCACTGTGCTATCAGAGCTCCTTAGATAGATAGATAAATAGATAGATAGATAAATGGAGGCGTTGTTATTATTGGAATCCACGGCACACAACAGCAACAACAAATATGTAGATATACATATGTGTGTGTGTGTGTGTGTGTGTGTGTGATGTATATATATTTCTCACTGGTTTTGCTCCTCTAGAAAACACAAACTAAGACATTGCTCTAACCCTTACTATCAGGTCTATTTCCTAGGAGGAGGGAAGGAAAGGCAAAGTCCCCTTTAAAGGAGCAACATAGAAGGGAATGACTTCACCTTCGCTCACCGCAAGTTTCAAATGAGACTAGGAAATGTAATAAGATGCAAGGTAATCTTATCCCTTGCAAAAACTTGTAAATTTTACTACAAAAAAAAAAGATAATTAATATTGATAGAAAATTAGTCCTGGTGAATAATAAATAGCAAATGTTTATAAGTATGATTTTAATTGCTAGTGTATATTTAATTTTAAAATTTTAAATTTTAAATTATTTTGTCAGTGTGTTATATTTCCTGGGCTATTACCAAGACTAGTTATGCATCATTTATTGAACAAACATATATTTAAGATAAGTTAGCATTACAAATTGTGAGAGACATTGTGGTGAAACAAATACTGGTGTTGTCAGGTGCTATCCAGTCACTTCTGACTCATAGCAGCCCTATGTGCAACAGAATGGATACTACCTGATCCTGTGCCACCTCACAATCATTTCTATGTTTGAGCCCATTGCTACAGCCACTGTGTCAATCCATCTCATTAAAGGTCTTCGTCCTTTTTGCTGGCCCTCTACTTTACCAACCATGATGAAACCCTTGCCCAGGGACTGGTCCCTCCTAATAACAAGTCCACCTTCCTAGACATGGTAGAGACAGTGGTGGCAGCAGAAATGCACCAGCATTGGCCCACCTAACCCGGAACCCACCAGAGCCACCTGAGTGGGTTGGAGGCAGAGGGAGGTGGGTGGCAGCATCAGGACCGATGTGGTAAGAGAAAGATCAACCAGACCACCAGCACGGACAGACCCACTATCAGTCTGTATCCTCCAGGCTGACTTAAGCAGACCCCAGTGTGGTGGTTAAGTTTGTGTGTCAACTTGGCTGGGCCTGGTTGAGTGGCTGGGTAGCTGGTGATAGTTATTCCCCATGAAGAGACTGGCAATCAACTCCATGGTGGGATCGCCCACAAGCAGCTGAGTAGTTGCTTTAGATATATGGTCTGCTTCCCGTATATAAGACACAGCTTTGGGAATGGTCTCTAGCTTATGGCATGCTTGAACTCTGCATTTAGCCATGTCGTTGGTCAGCAGCCTACCATATTCTGCAGACCTTGGGATTTTCAATGGACTTGAATTAATGGCCTGCCATGTGGTTTGGTAACATTGGGACTGTGCCTTTTTACTTGTCAACCTTAGACTTGTCAGCCTCAACAGCCTGCAGTTGTCTGAGTGAAGAAAAGCCTCTAACTTCAGTGGACCAGGAGGAGGAGGCAGAGCTGAAGCCCAAGGTTGAGGTGCTTTCACCCAGTCGCTAGAACCTGACACTTTGAACTTGGACTTAAAACCTCCAAACTGTAAGAGAATAAACTTCTGTTTGTTAAGGCCATCCCATCTGTGGTATATACTCTTGTCAGAGCGGCCCTAGGTAACCAGAACACCCACTTATTTGCCTCTTAATGATTTCACACCCTCTTGAACTCTCTTCAAAGTCCTTTTCAACTTTCCTTTACAGTACTTCTTAACTATCACTCTTGTCTTAGTAGTTAGCGTTACATGAAATTTACCACCCTCTTTGGGGTGCCTTCCCTAGCAACACAACTCCAGGAAGACGCAGGCCCCAAAATAGGGCAGGTACTACGCTCACACCATTCATGAGCTGGGCCTCAATCAGAAGGACTTGGACCCCTTACAAGTGGCTTCAGAGAGTTGGTCTTCCTTATGCTACATTTCGTACCATATTTTTGTCACCCCACTGTAGGCAAGGATTCATCACTGAACTCCTCCCTGTTCACTCACCATTATGAAGGGAATCCTGGGTAGTTTCTTTTCTTCCACGGACTAATATGCTTAAGTTCAGCCCATTGCCACATCTGATCTGAATAAGGTTAGGTGGCCTATAATAAAGGAGAATTTTTTTTTTTTTTTTCAGCTTTACTATATTTTTTTTTTTTA
>NW_006921815.1:1524932-1539987 GCF_000298275.1 Orycteropus afer afer
CTAGTCCGCCATCTTGCCGGAACTCCTTTAAAGGAGAAATTTTTACATGGCAAAAAAAATATTGTGAAAATCAAAAAGAGATGAACATTCTTTTTGGAACCCATAGAGGAGTAGACTGGTCATCAACTTTCTTGACTGATGCATGATACTTGTTATAAAATAGACCAAATCGTCATAAAAACTTTATTCTGTCAGGTTAAGAAGCCTCAACTATAAATAAGTTTTCTCAACCTGCATTTTATCCTATCTCTCAATCTAGCCATCATATTTTGATCTATGTGAGCCTCAAGGTAATACATTATTGCTCCTGGAGTCACAATATATTTCATATAGTCACATTTCATGCATAATGAAGATGGCAGTGAACTACAAAGGTTTTTATCAACTCAAACAGGAATACAAATGCTGTCTAAGGGCAATTTATGGTGTGTATTTTACAATTGTAAGAAAAGGAGAAGTTTTAAGTCAATTCATATGTCTATAGGGAAAATCATCACTTAAAGATATTTTGAAGAAAGAAAATTTTCATTTTAATAACTTTTAAAATCCTTTCCTATTTAATACATGTATTTTTCATATATATATATAGAGAGAGAGAGAGCTCTGGTGGTGTAATGCCTAAGACATTTGACTGCTAACCAGAAGGCTGCAGGTTCATACCCACCTGCCATTCCTCAGAAAGAAGATTGGGCAATCTACTTCTGTAGCGATACCACATCATCTTTTATTTCATACCCATTTTATAGCCAAAATCACTGAAGCTCATGAAATGTTAAGTGACTTCTTTCTACTGGAAGCGAGGTTGTTCTGTTTTCAAAACTAAGGTGTTTTCTATACTTTGCCATCTTCTGTATCTTCTGTTACCTAATGTAACATTTCCAAATCTCACATAGCATCTCAGAGGGCACATCTGTGACTTCTCTAGCTAGCAGCTTTTTTTTCCCTTTTATGGTTTCTTAAGTGCTATATGAGATTTCATAGTGCCTAAGGCATTTGACTGCTATCCAGAAGGCTGGTGGTTCAAACCCACCAGCCACGTCTTGGAAGGAAGGTTGGGCAATCTACTTCCGTAGTGATACTAACCCCAGAAACCCAAGGAGGGGTCACTATGAGTTGGATCTGACTCGATGGCAGTGAGTAATTAGTTTATCTCCTATGACACTGACTTATCACTACTTTGTCTCCCTTTCCACAGAGTATAATCTCTGATGGCAAGCCTGTTAATGTTTATTCCACATCCTCTGTACATCCTACATTAGGTAGTCAGGTTTTCTTTCCTTTTTAAATGAATTTGAAATTTAGAAACAGTATTGTTTGAAAATTTTGGAAGACAAGCAATTACCAATTGTATGTGTTTGTGGGTTTACATAAGGAAGTAGAGTGTAACACCAGCTTCAAAGTATGACAGTTTAGGTATAAATTTGGGAGCCTAGTTGCATAGTGGCTAAGGCACTTGACTGCTAACCAGAAGGCTAGCGGTTCAAACCCACCAGCCACTCCTCGGAAGGAAGATGGGGCAATCTACTTCCATAGTGATAACTGCCTCGGAAACCCAAGGAGGGATCACTATGAGTCAGGTCCGACTTGACAGCACATAACAACAACAATAACAACAACTTTCTGGCCATGTGAATTTAGATGGATTATTCCTATTCCCTGTGGTTGTGTTCCTTCACCTGAAACATAGGATTGGAAACTAGTACTTAGTTCAAAGAGTTATGGAGATGAATTGAGTTAATGCATGTAAAGATCTTAGCACAGTGCAGGGTACACAATAAGTGTTCGAAAACTCTGGGCTGTTTCGTCAAAGAATCATGTGTTATCTGGAGACATTCAATTATAATATGAGTGCATGTAGCAAAAATAGCAAAATTTTCTAGACTTTGTTTATCTTTTACTTAATCCATGAAGTACAGTGCATTTGCTTTGTTCTTACAGACCTTAATGGATCTTATTGTATATAAATTTATAATATATTCTGTAATATAGTTCATAAAAAATTCCCTGTAGGGATCATGTTCAGAAATTAATTTATTAAGGTGTTCCACTGCTTAAGATTCTTCACAAAATCACAAAGCTCCCAACCTTTTCCTGTTTGTTGTTCTGTCTTTGTCTCTCTGCTACCTCTAACTCTTTGTTTGGCAATGTTTTCTTTGACCCTTAATTAGTTCTTCAATAACATTCTCCAGGAGGTCCAGGAAACCAATAACCACCAGCTTTTTGCCAGTCTCTCTGAACTTTCCCAGCCTCCTCTCTTTTTCTCTCTCAAATGAAACTAAATTAAGTTAAAATGAAGCATCTATGATTTTACTGCCAAAGTTCCTTGAATAATTGTTGTAGTTGAAGTCATGTTTAGTACAGTCATGTAAAGGGTAGATACCATTATTATGTATTTTTACAGTACAGAAAACTGACAAAATTTAAGCAACTTTCTCAGGGTTACATACACCAAAGTGAAATGTGAAAAGGTTACAAACTCCAGACCTCAAGATTCAGATGTTTTTGGCTATCAGTAGTCAATCCCCAACAGATGGCAACCTTCTACACAATGAAACAAAAAGATGCTCTGACCTGAACCATCCTCATGATTGGTTATAGATATAATTGTTATATTCCATAGGGCTTTCATTGACTGGTTTTCAGAAATAGATCTCCAGGAGTTTCTTCCTCATCTATCTTAGTCTACCAGCTCTAGTGAAACTTGTTCAGCATCTTCAACTCTAAACTAGGGGATCTCCAAGAAGTGGTCCCATTTCCAGAAGATATTCTGAACAAATGGTGTGGAAGAGTTTTGGTTATACTATAACTGAGAGATGTTTCTGACGTTTAATGAACTGGATGCTGGGATTCTGTGTCTACTGCAAAATGCAGAATTTGTCCCACATGAGGAAAAATTGTTACAACTCCAGTTTTTAGGTAGGTGAAAAATCTGTTTATAATTACTTGAGGCTAGAAACCAATTCTGTTTTACATACGGACACAACATATTTTCATATGTTTTTAATAAAAACACATCTTCAGGAATGATGTTAACTTGTAAATTGAAAGAAATTGTTTGTATTTGTCTGTTTGGGACATTATAAGAATTGTTCATCATTACATAAAGTTATATCACTAAAGGCCATCCTGTTGTTCATGGATTTTGAATTACCAAAGAGACAACTATTTAAGTTAGCTTTATGTAGTTATCCCATTCAGGGTGATTCTATATCTCATTTTCTTTATTTTGATACATAGTAAGTTCATTGCAGGATTTAAAAATGCATATTGTTTAAACTTATTGATGATATTTAGAACTTTCAAAGAAATTAATGATATTTTCTATGAATTGTACTTGAAGGTAATAAAGTAAGTTTAAGGAGCTCTGGAAGCACAGTGACTAAGATATCTGACTGCTAATCAGAAGGTTGGTGGTTCAAACTTTTTAGCCACTCTGCAGAAGCAAGACTGGGCAATCCACTTCCATAAAGATTTACCGCTTTCAGTTAGTGAGTTCTGCAAGATGTTACAATGAAATACAGAGAGCTCTGTCAAAGAAATGGTTCATGCAGTTGTGGAGGGTAGCAAGTCCCAAATCCGTGGGTCAGGCATCAATCTGGAGGATTTTCCTCACTCACGTGGTTGCTGGGGCTGACACACCTGAATTGCCAGGTTAGACAACTGGCTACTGTCACAAATCCCAAGAACCAAAGGTCAGATGATGATGAACCAAATATAGAATCCTTGAGTAAGAGAGCAAACTTTTCCAGAGCAGTCATATATATTGGATGCAGACCAAAGGTGGTGACTTGAGTCATACTCTCTAGTAAATTGGTAACTCAAGATACAACTCATCCGAATCCTGCATCATTAACATAACAGAAATTCACTCCAAAATTGGACTATAACCACAGCCATAGAGGATAGAATTTATAATGCACTACAAAATGGAACACTATGGCTTTGTTGTTGTTGTTGTTATGTGCCGTCAAGTCGGCCCCAACTCATAGCGACCCCTCCTTGGGTTTCCAAGGCAGTATCACTACGGAAGTAGGATTGCCCAACCTTCCTTCCAAGACAGACCTTATTAAGTATGGCCAGTCTAGCCACAGATGGGAAGGGAGGAGCTCTGGTTGTGTAGTGCCTAAGGCATTTGACTGCTAACCAGAAGGCTGGCAGTTCGAGCCCAGACACCACTCCCTCGGAGGAAGACTGGGCAATCTACTTCCATAGAGATACCACCTCAGAAACCCAAGGAGGGGTTGCTATGAGTAGGAATTGATTGGATGGCAATGAGTTTGGTGTTTTTTGGTTAACGTGGGAAGAAGAGTACTGAGGGGAGCAGGCACAGTTAATGTTAGAAATAATGGAATGGTATAGCAGTTTGGAAAGTTGGACATTGGGGATCTCTTTAATCCCCACCTCATAGGGACTAGCAATGTGCTCATCCTTGTGAAAGAAATTGGTCAAACAATTCTGTTTGTTGAATGAATTTGTTTTTCCTCAAGGTGTATATGAGTAGGTGGATATTTTCATTTTGGCTTTTATTCTGCCTTTGTTCTTGCTGAGTAGATTACTGAAGCTGATGGGACTTGGAAAGGAAAACACTGGAGCATGGAGAACCAAAAAGCTGAGCAAGAGTTTATAAAGTAAAGGAAAGAGAAGAAATTAGAGAGAAAAGAGAATATAGAGGAATCCATTTTGTATATAGCTCAGTTAAATATCTCTTATTGTTTTCCCATGAAGCCATCAGTTAAATCAGTATATTTTTCAATAGTTTTAGACTTTCAAATTGGGATTCTTATGGGATAGCAGAAAGGAAGGAGTCATGTTAATGATATGACCACATGCTGAGACTGGTCTGTCAGTGGACAGGCCAAAATCTTTATGTAAAGCTTGCGGTTGTTTTTGTTAGTTGCCCTCTGTTCTGTTCTGACTTATGGAGTAGAACTGTGCTGTATAGAGTTTCTAAGGCTGTGTCCTTTCAGATCACTAGGCCTATCTTCTGAGGCACCCTTGGATGGTTTCAAACCACCGACCTTTCAGCTAATAGTTTATTGCTTCACTTTTGCGCTAGCCAGGGACTCCTATGTAAAGCATAAAGCATATATAAATACTCAATACATTTCAGAGTTTCTTTCCTGAAGGCAGTTAATTGCTTACTCTTCTCAAAGAAACACATCCAAACACTGAAAAAACTTGAGCTTAAATTTTTGACATTTGGAAACTTTGGATTTTCTTGACCACTGTGCTCTTTGAAAATAGTGATGATTAAGAAATTCCCTCATACTCTGTGTTCCTAGAAACACTTTACTGTAAAGAAACACACTTCCTATAGGACTTAAATGAGAATCACAAAAGCCTTCCTCATTTACCTATGATAAGGTCAGAAACAAGCCTTCCAAATTCCCATTCTTTGCCACATAAATGATTTGCTGAACTTCTTGTCCTCACTTATCAATAGAAACAAAATGTTTAACTTGTGTTAAGATTCTCTCCTTCCCCCAGACTCTTAAAGTTTGACTTGCTTTCAGCCTGAGATAGAATTCAGCCTTTCTAAGAATCACTACCATCAAATTGAATCTGATCCATAGTGACTCTTCCTTGGATTTCTGAGGTGATATCTCTGTGGAATGGATTACCCAGTCTTCCTTCTGAGGAATGGTGTGTGGGTTTGAACCACCAACCTTCTGGTTAGCAGTCAGATGCCTTAGGCACTATGCCACCAGAGCTCCCAAGAATAAGTTGGTTTCAGGGTAAACATTCTCTACTCTGCTTTCTGATATTGCCATGCTTCCAATCCATGTACCCGCACTCAGTTTATTCTACCCTTGTTTGTTATTGCTTATTGTTAGTTGCAGTTGAGTAGATTCAAACCCATGAAGACCCAATGAATTACAGAGTAGAATTGTGGTCCATAGGGCTTTCAAGGCTGTGAACTTTCTGAGCAGATTATCAAGCTGGTCTTCTGAAGCACATCTAGTTGAGTTCTAGCTACCAATCTTTCCAGTTATTAGTTGAACACTTAACTGTTTGCACAACCATGGAACCCTAACTTTGTTTACCCTCTTTATAAAAGAAAAGAAGCCCTGGTGACATAGTGGTTAATTGCTTGGCTGATAACTAAAAGGGTGGTAGGTAATTCAAACCCTCCAGCTTCTCCATGGGGGAAAGATGTGGCAGTCTGCTTCTATTTGATTACAGCCTTAGAAACTTTATGGGCAGTTCTGCTCGGCCATCTAGAGTCACTATGAGTTATAATCCACTCCACAGCAATGAGTACAAAAGTAATAGAATCTCTGAGTGGTGCAATAGTTATGTGCTCCACTACTAGCCAATAGGTTGGCAGTTCAAACTCACCCAGAGTACTTAAAAAAATACACCTAGTAACCTGCTTCACAAAAATTTCACCCGTGAAAACTCTATGGAGTAGTTCTACTCTGGACACATGGGGTCACCACAAGACAGAACCAACTCAAAAGTAACTGGTTTGCTTTTGTAGTAAAAAATTAAAAAAAAAAAAAAAAATTACCTAATCCTTGAAATGCTTGGAAAATTTATGGTCAGGGCTCTCCTTGTTGGAATAATTTTCTTTCCTATATTGCAGTAGTTTCATTCACCTAACTTGTGATAGTCCTTTGGAATAAAGTCTCTTTGTATTAAGCCCAGATTTGTTGTTATTTGACACATTGTTACCTTGACAAAAAATGAATGAATGACCAAATGAATGAATGAACTAAAATTCAATCAAGATAAAAAAAGCCATGGATTCCAAATACTATATTTTGCAGAATTTCAAAATTAGTTTAATATATGTTTAAAAGTAGGCTAGAGAGCTTTTCAAAGCTCATCGTAACTAATGCCTAAGCATTTTTAAATTTCCTATCAGCCTTACAATGATTATTTCACTCTTTTATTTATTTATTTATTTATTTAATAAATTAGTCTTCACTGGGACAAAGCAGGAGGATCCCTAAACAGTCAGGCTGGAGATCTCACTGGTTGGAGTGCATCATACCTCCTCTGGCTCTGTTGAGGCCTGGCCAGGCACTAACAAAGAAGAAAGTATGAATGTCAAAGGTAGTGATTGTTAAACAGATTGTGGAAAATGGAGAAAAGATTAAGCCAAGTTTAGATGATCTTCGTGTACATTTAAGCAGAATGGTCCTTGGCTGCTCATAGCCACATTCTTCTTCACAGAATGCTTAGCCAGGGAGCAATTTAGCAACACAGCTGATTTTCTTTCCTAAGAATCTTAGTAGTTTAGGGCTGACTGTGGTAAAAGGGTGAACACACACACACACACACACACATATATATATATATATATATATATATATATATATATATATATATATATATACGCTTAATAACACATACTTTTGTTGTTGTTGTGTGCTGTCAAATAAATTCTTACTATAGCAACCCTATAGGATAGAGTAGAACTGTCCCATAGAGTTTCCAAGGGAAACTCTTAATGTTTACTTAAGCAAACTTCCACATCTTTCTGTCATGCAGTGGTTGTTGGGTTCAAACCATCAACCTTTTGGTTAGCAGTCAAGCAATTAACCTCTGCACCACCAGAGCTCTCGAAAGTAAAAGACTAATAAAAAAAAAAAAAGGAAAATTTAAAAATATGGAAAATGTTTGGGTTTTTCTTTTGTTTTTAAAACAACACAAAATCTGATTATTTGCTGTAATAACTAAAATAAATATATAATCCTAAATTTAGTTTTCAAATCTTCAGTAAATGAACCTTCCTGACTTGTACCTTCCCATCTCATCCTTTATGAGTTATTTCTGTTGTTAATAGTTGTCATTGAGTTGATTCCAACCATGGGGACCTCCAATGTGTCAGACTAGAACTGTTCCATAGAATTTTCAAGGCTGTGATCATCCAGAATCAGATCACCAGAACTACCTTCAAAGTAGCTTCTGGTTGGGTCAACACCACAAACCTTTTCACTATATTTGTTGTGGTTGTTGTTATGTGTCATCAAGTCGGACCTGACTCATAGCAATCCCTCCTTGGGTTTCCAAGGCAGTATCACTATGGAGGTAGATTGCCCCATGTTGCTTCTGAGGAGTGGCTGGTGGATTTGAACCACCAGCCTTCTGTCTAGCAGTCAAATTCCTTAGGCACTAAGCTACCAGAGCTCTTTGTCAGAGCTTAACTATCCTGGGATTCATTCCCTTATTAATAAAGATTTGAAAATGCAAACAGGACCAACATAGGTGCTGTCTAAGATCTTCTATATCTCCATGATCCCTGAGACTATGGCTGTTTCAGCAGAATCTTGCTGTGAGAGGAAGTGACAATATCACACAGTAGTCCTGAGACAGCTAGCAGAGGTCAGAAAGCATAATCACTGTCTACACAGAAAGATAAATCAAACTTGAGGTTCATTTTTCAATTAAGAAAAAGGTAATGCTGGTGAAGATGAAAGATAATTTTCATTTTCAAAAATAAACATTTTTTTAATGTCAGCATAATTATTGACTCCTTGTGTAAAAAATACTTGTTTCTTTATGAGTACAAATCCACCAAAACCAGAAAGAAACTAGACCTACTACCATTGAGTTCATTCTGACTCACAACCCCATAGGGTTTCCAAGGCTATAAATATTTACAGATACAGACAGCCTCATCTTTTTCTTGCTGATTGGCTGGTGGGTTCAAACTGCCTACATTTGGTTAGCATCCAAATGTTTTAACCATGGTGCCATCAGAGCTCCTGTTGCAGAACCACATAAACTAAAAATTGTTTTTTATATAACTTAAATATGTCCACTATTTTCTTATTTGAAACTCTATGAAATCATCATTCCATAAAGCTCAGAATACAAGGGCTACATCTAGAGTTATTTAATCATTACATCATTATTTAAATTAATTTATAATTACAAAAATGAAAAAATCTAAATGTAAATTTTAATGTAATTTAATTGCCACATATTTTTTTTAATTTATATATTATACATATTTTTATTTCAATTTTCCAAAATAATATAAATACTATTTAAAAGAGATACAGATATTTTTATGTTTTCTAATGTGTATGTTTTATTGTTCTGGAATGTTCTTACCACTAATTGTTGATCAATTTGTCATACTAGGTGGCTTACATTTTGCTGTGATACTGGAAACTATGCCACCAGTATTACAAATTTCAGGAGGTAGCATGTGATCAAGAACTGATGGTATGGGAAGAAGTTCAATCTGCACTGAAGAAACTGGTAAAAAATAAACCTCCAGGAATAGAATGAATACCCATTAAGATGTTTCAATGAAACAATGCAATGTTGGAGACACTCTTTTATTTATATCAGGAAATTTGGAAGATAGCTGCTTAGCCAACAGACTGAAAGAGATCAATATTTGTGCCTATTCCAAAGAAAGATGATGCAACAGAATGTGGAAATTATTGACTAGTATCATTAATATTACATACAAGTAAAATTTTACTGAAGATGATTCAAAAGAGGTTATAGCAGTTGTTGACAGAGAAACTCAAGCTGTATTCCAAAGAGGAGTGGAACAAGAGATATTATTGCTGATGTCTGATTGATCTTGGCTGAAAGCAAAGAATACCAGAAAGATGTTAACCTGTGTTTTATGGACTATTCATTCAACTATGCAGATCATAACAAATTATGGATACCATGATGAAGAATGGGAATTCCAGAATATTTAATTTTGTTCATGAGGAAGCTGTACATAGACCAAGACGCAGTCATTAAAGCAGAAAAAGGAAATACTGCATAGTTTAAAGTCAGAAAAGATGTGCATCAGGGTTTTATCTTTTCACCATATTTATTCAATCTGTATGCTGAGCAAATAACCCAAGAAGCTGGACTTTATGAAGAAGAACATTGCATCAAGATTGGAGGAAGACTCATTAGCAACCTGTGATATGCAGATAACACAACCTTGCTTCTGAACCTGGTGACTTGAAGCATTTACAGATAAAGATCACAGACTACAATCTTCACTGTGGATTACACCCCCACTTAAAGAAAACCTAAATCTTCATAACTGGACCATAAGCAGCATCGTGGTAAGTAGAGAAAATACTGAAGTTGTCCTGGATTTCATTATACTTGGATCCACAATCGATGCCTATGAAAGCAACAGTCAAGAAATCAGAAGACATACTGCACTGGGAAATTCTGCTGCAAAAGACTTCTTTAAAGTTTTTCAGAGCAAAGATGTCACTTTGAAGACCAAGGTATGCCTGACCCAATCCATGGCATTTTGAGTTACTTAATAGAATGTGAAAGCCAGACAATAAGTAAAGAAGACCAAAGAAGAGTTGATGGTTTCGAAGCATGGTGTTGGCAAAGAATTCTGAAAATGCCATGGACTGCCAAAAGAATGAAAAAATCTGTCTTGGACGAAGTACAGCTGGAATGCTCCCTAGAACCCAGTATGGCCAAACATTGTCTAACATACTTTGTTCAAGTTGTCAGAAGGGACCAATCCCTAGAGAAGGACATCATGTTTGGTAATGTAGAATGTCGGAGACAAAGAGAAAGATCCTCAACAAAAAGGAATGACATAGTGGCTGCAAGAATGAGCTCAGCATAGCAAACATGGTGAGAAGGTCATGGAACCTGGCAGTGTTTCATGCTGCTGAATGTAGGGTTGCTAAGATTTGGAACTAAGTAGATGACAATCTAACAGAATGCTCTCTGAACTAGCTTTTCTTTTCACTGTGTCTCCTTTTATCAACCTGTAAAATACTTTTGAAACATATCATCAATATTTTAATTTTTTCTCCTAATAAATAGAAACAACTTTTATATAAATTGGTTTTCAAATAAGAGAGGGAAGAGAAAGAGTATGAATGCTCTTTGTGAATGGCTTAGTCTGCGGCAACAGATGCCCGCCCCCCCTTATACCTAACTCAACCTTTTTCCTTTACCAACCTGGGATCTATCACTCAGTAAGGGTTTTAAGCAAGTAGAAGGAAAAAAAAAAAAAAGGAAAAAAGAAACTTTCATGATCTTCGTTTTCTTCTGATATTTTTAGAAATTGATGTCTCTGTTATCTAGTGCTGCTATACCAGAAACACCACAACTGGATGACTTTAACAAACAGAAATTCATTTCCTCACAGTTTAGGAAGCTACAAGTCTGAATTCAGGGTGACATCTCTAGAGGAAGGCTTTCTGTCTCTGTCAGCTCTGGGGGAATGTCCTTGCCTCTTCAGCTTCTGCTTTCTTGTTCCTTGAAGATCTCCACGTGGGTTGGTGTCAGTCTTCCCCCCTCTCTGCTTCCTAGTTTGCTTGTTTAATATACTTTATATCTCAGAAGAGACTGACTCAAAACACACTCTACACCAATCCTGCTTCATTAGCATAACAAAGATAATCCATTCTCGAATGAAATTATAACCATTGGCATAGACGTTAAGATTTACAACACATACTTTTGGGGGACAAAACTGAATCCATGACAGTAGATAAAGTTAAGGACACAGGCCTGTGTCAGGCAGAGGTGTGATTAACTAGCGTGCATTAGTTGTTTGAGTGTGTTTATACCACCTTTGCCCTGGGTAATTCTAGATAGATGAAATGGCATGCCTTTCAAAACAAAGTGGAATCTACCTTCTCATTAGTAGAAGAGGCCAGTATGTCTCTTGGGGATATCACTCATCCCAAACACTGTCCACTTTAATTGACTCGTTTTAGGGCAAAAATAATGGATGATTATCTTATGTTTTAAATTTTCTTCTATTGTTAACATTCCTATGGCTTTCCAATCTTCAATTGTCACTTATTCAATTTGTTTAGAACTAATAAAAACATTGGCTATCTTATTACTCCTATGATATACACTTCATTTCATGCTTTTATCAGTTCCATCTTTGCCAAGTGTGTATGGGTTTCCTATAGAGGTACCTAACCTATCATCTTATCATTCTCAGATATCTGAGCTATGCTAATATAATAGGCATGAATGCCCCTTGACAGCTATAGTTTAAGAAGTATTATATTTCAGTACTTTAAAAACCTAGTTCAAATCCTATACTCAGCAATATTGACATGGAATCCAATATTAATAATTTTTTCATGGTTCTCTCTCCTTTGACTTATACCAGAAATCTAAGCTGCCATAGTCATTGAAAAATGAGTTCACTCCTCTTCATTAAATAGCAGTCATTGTTGTTGATGCTACTTGACTAGGCCACACATGCAAGTGCAATTTGTTCTGGCTTGGGAGGGAAAAGTCTCCACAACTTATGCACAAAATGCTGCAACATGAGATTTGTTACTGATGTTTCTAAGATCATAATTCATAAGATCCAAATTGTCACAGACTCATTCAAACTCCTTTCTGCTTCTAAACTAGTGATACCAAGTCTGATGCAAATCTTTGCCACATTAAGAAAGAGCATTCTTCCCCCGCCCTCACCCCATCTGAAGACTCTTCATCTCTCTTGCTCACAAACTACTGGTGTTCAATACCTTCCATTCTCTCTCTCTCTCTCTCTCTCTCTCTCTCTCTCTCTCTCTCTCTTTTTTTATTGTGATTTGGGTGAAAATTTACAGAGGAAATTCACTTTCCATTCAATAGTTCACATACACTTTGTTTCACAACATTGACTACAATTTACCCCAATGAAACAGTTCCCCTCCCACTTCTTCCCATACTTACCTCTTCTGTGTGTCCATTGCTCCATCACTCTTGCCCCTTGAGCTGTTTCCCTGTGCATAAACAGCCCATTTTCCTCCTATGTTTGATCTCTCCAAGGAGTGTTTCTACCTCATGTAAATGTTCAACTCATGTTCCTGTCTTTTGTTTGGCTGGAAGCCACAGTTGGGGGTTCAATTCCAGACTTGAAGGCCAGCTAGGGGTCACTGTCCCAGAGGTTCCACCAGGCTCTATCAGACCAGCAAAACTGGTCCCCCTTTTTTTCTCTTTTTTTTCCAAATGATTTTGAGTTTTGCTCCACATTGTTATCCCTCTCTATCCAGGATCTCCTATATAGCACCCCTCTGAGTGGTTGAAAGTGGTAGCTGGGCACCATCTAGTTCTTCTGGTCTCATAGTCATATAGGCTGCAGATCACATGGTATACCAGTAGCTAGGATTCATTGTTTTCATGCATCTTTGGTTTCTTCATTCTTTGCTCTGGATGAGGAGAGACACATCATTGCATCTACATGGCTGCTGCTTGCAAACTTTTAAGATCCGAGTCTCTGCTTGCCAAAGCAGGAGGTAGAACAATGTTTTGTGTAGTATGTTATGCCAATTGTGCTTGATGTCCCCTGTGACTATGGTCCCAAACCCACTCAGTCACTCTGGGTAGCTGGCTGTGACCAAGAAGTGACTACAATCTTGTCCCTTGTCAGCTCTACTATACACCTGGGAGTTTTTGTTTTGTTTTGTTTTTTTGTGATTTGGGTGAAGATTTACAGAGAAAATTCACTTTCCATACAGTAGTTCACATATACTTTGTCTCATGTCATTGACCAAAGTTTACCACAATGCAACAGCCCCCCTCCCACTTCCTCCCCATAATTACCTCTTCCCAGTGTCCATCCCTCCATACACTCCTGCCCCCTGAGCTGTCTCCCTGTGCATAAGCAGCCCTTCTTTCTCCCATGATAGTTCTGTCCAAGGACTGTCTCTACTTGAGGTAAATGTTCAACTGATATGCCTGTATTTTGTTTGGCTGGAAACCATAGGTGTGGGTTCAATTCCAGACCTGAAGGGAAGCTAGGGGCCATAGTCTCAGTGGTTCCACCAGGCTCTTTCAGACCACCAAACCTGGTCTCCACCTTTGCTTTTTTTTTCTTTTTTTCTCCAAATGATTTTGAGTTTTGTTCCACATTGTTCTCCCTCTCTATCAAGGGTCTCCTACATAGATCCCCTTCCAGGTGGATGAGAGTGGTAGCCGGGCACCATCTAGTTCTTCTGGTCTCACAGTCATTTAGACTACAGATTGGATGGTGTACTGTTCGCTAGGACTAATTGTTTCCTTGAATTTTGGTTTTCTTCATCCTTCTTTGCTCTGTATGTGGAGAGACCCATCGTTGCATCTAGATGGCAGCTTGCTAGCTTTTAAGATTTGTTGCTACTCTCCAAAGTATGAGGTGGAACAATGTTTTGTATGGTATATTATGCCAATTGAGCTTGATGTCCCCTGCAAATATGATCCCAAGCCCACAGGTTCAACTACTCGATCCCTCTGGGTAGCTGGCTGTGACCAAGCGGTGACCACAACCTTGCCCCTTGTCTCTACTATACCCCTGGGAATTCTGATCATTCACATAAATTTATAGGATCATTATCTACCAACCCTATATATGTTCTTTGATACCCTCCACATTTCATAGACATACCTAATCGTTTAGCCTTTCAACCCATCTATCCACACATATACCCATGTTTGCCTTCACTGATAACACAGTACTGTATATGCAAAAGGGTTCATCTTTGTTGTCTGTACCTCCCATGTACCTCTCTATGTCTTTCTCATCCTCAGTGGTGTCATAGTGGTCACTCACATTTGGTACATTTGCTCTTCTCTTATCTCTATCTGTCTAACAGTGTTCCCTCCCCTCCCCTCCCACCCTGGTAACCAACAAAGAAAATTTCCTTCTATTGCTAAACCTTTCCTTAACTTTTACAATAATGAACTAATAAAATATTTGTCCTTTTGTGATTGACTTATTTCACTCAGCATAATGTAACAACCCACTTTCTCTTACAACTCTCTTAACTTCCTCACCATTTAGAAGTTCTGTAACTATATAATCTTTTCCCTCTTTTTGTTTGTAGTTGTCCTCACTTGCCAATTGATGGCTCTGTTTCCCTGTTTACAATCTTGAAAGCTCATTTTTCTTTGGATATGTCCATAGATGTAGTTTCTGGGTTGTGTCATCTTGTGTATTAATGATTGGTTGTTATTTGCTGTTTTTGGTTCTCTGTTCAAAGGACTCCCTTTAGCATGTCTTGTAAGGTTGGTCTGGTTGTAATGAATTCCCTTAGTTTCTGCTTACCTGGAAATCGCCTAATTTCACCAGCATATTTGAGAGAAAATTTTGCCAGATATATAATTCTTGGTT
>NW_006921815.1:1540715-1541207 GCF_000298275.1 Orycteropus afer afer
CACTTTATCTTGCTTCTTTGTGTGGACTGTGATGGTCTGTTGTTTCCAAGGTATCATGGCATTGTATTTAGATCTCTGTTAACTGTTTGTGAAGAGCATCCAAGAGTGATTCAGGTTCTTGTTAGTGGGTTTTTATCATTGTCCCATTGGTGGAGAAGGACGTAGTGGCTCTCGCTCATTAAGTGAAGTTGCAGGAGGTGTGGGTGTAGTTGCGTCTTATGGGAACTGTTGTTATGCCCCACTCAGTTAAGACACAAATCACAATTGAATAACCATCAAAAAACTAAAAGCCCATGGATGAAAAACACACCATGTAATCACACAGGAACAGTAACAAAATAAAAAAGAAAAAAGGGAAAAAAAAGAAGAAAAAACAAAACCTGCAATATCTGGGGTAGTTATGTTGTTGTTAAGTGCCGTCGAGTCGTTTCCGACTCATAGCGACCCCATGCACAGCAGAACGAAACACTGCCTGATCCCGCACCAGCCCCA
>NW_006921815.1:1567741-1568351 GCF_000298275.1 Orycteropus afer afer
GTCTTGTAAGGTTGGTCTGGTTTTAACAAATTCCCTTAGTTTCTGCTTATCTAGAAATCTCCTAATTTCACCATCATATTTGAGGGACAGTTTTGTCAGCTATATAATTCTTGGTTGAAAATTTTTTTCTTTCAGAGTTTTATATATACCATCCCATCACCTTCTCACTTCCATGGTTTCTGCTGAGAATTCAGAGCTTATTCTTACTGGCTGTCTTTTGTAGGTAACTTTTTTGTTTTTCCCATGCGGCTTTCAGGATTCTGTCTTTGTCTTTGGTTTTGATAATGATGTTTCATGGTGATTTTCTTTTGGGGTCTATCCTATTTAGGGTTCATTGGACTTCCTGAATGCATATATTCTCATCTTTCATCATATCAGGGAAGTTCTCCTCCAGCAAACCTTGGACAATTTTCTCAGTGGTTTTGTTTTTCTCTTCCTGTTCTGGATTTCCAGTGACATGTAAGTTATTCCTTTTGATTGTATCCCACATGAACCTTAGGCTTTCTTATTTATTTTTATTTTTATTTTTTCCTGATTGATCCCTTTCCAAAAAAGTATTCAGGTATTTGTCTTCAATCTCATTAATTCTGTCTTCCATTGCATCAATTCT
>NW_006921815.1:1568451-1575996 GCF_000298275.1 Orycteropus afer afer
TGTTCAGATGGGAGGGATTCAACAGAATTTACAGGCTCCATATCGTTATCTTCCTGATCATCTGTCCATATGTCCCCATTCCAGGTTACAGGATTCCATTTTTTTTCCAATCAATGCCCTCACTTTAATGACAGACACCATTCTGGGTTGGCAATTGAGCTGGTGTTGTAAATTAGCCACTCTTATAATAAGACTTTGGATATGGGTTTCAGCTATGTCAGCCCTGGTAGTAGAAGCTATAAGGCTTACTTTCAGAGCACAGCTGGAAGCACTGAGGTCATTTATGCGGAGCTTAAGCCAAGACTCAGCAGCTTTGAGCCCATATCACTCTTTTACCAATTTATCCAGTGTAAGTAGGACCAACCAACCAGCTTCCCTATACTCCTCATTCTGACAAAATTGCAGAAAAGTATCAAATATCCAATCACACAGAGCATCACTTCTCACAAGTACTTGATCTATTGGTGGTGCTATTTCATGTATTAATTTTGCCACCTCACGCCACGGATTAGTAGGGCTCTCTTTACTAGCAGACACAGAGTTGCTAGTTTCATCAAAATTAATGAAACGGAGAACCATACTAGGAAGCCCATCCTTATGATTTTGTCTTTCTAGAACCACTCTCAGTACCAAATGTGTTGGATTGGTTTCTCTAGAGAAACACAAACACCGGCAAAGCATATAGAGAGAGAGAAAAAAAATTATCTTTTAAAAAATGGCTCACAAACGTATAAAAGCCAGCAAATCCAAAGTCCCTGGAGGAAACATTGGTCTGGCAGCAGCCTTAGCTTCCACAAGCACAGGGGTCCAAGAAATTCAAGGCTGGCAGGCAGTACACTGGCTGTTGACTCCAGTGAAAGATGAATCCAAGATCTCCAGGCCAAGCGGTGGGCTGCTCAATCATGGAAGGTTGTAGTCATCACACCAGGGTCCCAATCCCTCAAAGAATATATCTCTTCCCAGGATGTCCCTGGATATCCTTGAAGCAGGCCACACCCCTAGGAAAACTCCCCTTGGGCAGACTGGCCACTCAGAACACAGTCATCCGATCCCATCATGGGAAAACCACACAGAACTGGGGTCCAGCCAAGTTGACACACAGCTCCAACTATCACAGAAGGTTTATGTGATTCATAATTTTCTTTCCAAGTTTAGAGCAGTCTATTGTATCTTGCAACATCTCGACTTCCTCACCATTTCAAAGTTCTGTAACTGCACTGTATTTTCCCTCTTTTTGGTTTGTTGTTGTCTTCATTTGCCAATTGATGTCTCTGGTTTCCTCTTTATAATCTTCTAAACTTATTTTACTTTGAATATGTCCATAGCTGTCATTTCTAGATTATGTCATCTTGTGTATTAATGTTTGGTTGTTGTTTGCTATTTTTGGTTCTCTTTTCAAAGGACTTCCTTTAGTATCTCTTGTAAAGTTGGTCTGGTTTTAACAAATTCCTTTAGTTTCTGCTTGTCTTGAAATCTACTAATTTCACCATCATATTTGAGAGACATTTTTACCAGGTATATAATTCTTGGTTGAAATTTTTTTGTCATTCAGGGTTTTATATATACCATCTCATTGCCTTCTCACTTGCACTGTTACTGCTGAGAAATCAGAGTTTATTTTTACTGGTTGTCCTTTGTAAGAAACTTTTGGTTTTTCCATGCTGCTTTCAGGATTCTGTCTTTGCCTTTGGTTTTGATGAGTTTGATGATGATATGTCTTAGTGATTTTCTTTTGGGGTTTATCCTGTTATGGGTTTGTTGGACTTCTTGAATGGGGATATTCTTATCTTTCATCATATCAAGGAAATTCTCTCCAACAAAATTTGGACAGTTTTCTTAGTCGTTTTATTTTTCTCTTCCTGTTCAAGAATTCCAATGACACTTAGGTTATTCCTTTTGATGAACCTTTGGCTTTCTTCATTTTGTTTAGATCTTTTTTTCTGATTGAACCCTTTCCAAAGAAGTATTCAATTATTTGTCTTCAATGTCATTAATTCTGTCTTTCATTGCATCAATTCTACACCTTTGCCCTTTCCAGGTGTTATCTAATTCTGATAATTCAATATTAATCTTCTGGATTTCTATCTAGATTTAAAATCATTTCTATTTTTTCTCTTTTTCTGTCATTTTTTCTTGCATTTTTTTCCAAAATTCTTCTAGGGTTTTGTCTGTGTTTTCCTTGGTCTATCTCTCAAACCTTTGAAGATACCTAAATATAATTTCTTTGAATTCCTTATCAGAGCATTTCAATGCTGCTTCTTCCTCAGGGATGTGTTTCAGGTCTGTATCTTACTCCCTTGTTTCTACCACTTTATCTTGCTTCTTTTTGTGGACTGCGAGAGTCTGTTGTCTCTGAGGCATCATAGCATTATTGTATTTAGATCTCTGTTAACTGTTTGAGGAGAGCAGAAAAGGGTGATTCAGGCTCTTCTTGGTGGCTATGTTTCACCCATTGATAGAGAAAGAAGCAGTGGCTCTCACTCAGTAAAGTGAAGCTTCAGGAGATGTGGGTATAGTTGTGTCATATGGGGACTGCTGCTGTCTTCCACTCAGACAAAAATAACAATTGAATAACCATCAAAAAAAAGTAAAACCTAATGACAAAAGACACAGCATTTAATCATACAGGAACAGTAACCAAAAAAGATAAAAAGGGGAAAAAAAGATACCTGGCGAGAGGACAGTAAGAGAAAAAGGTAGAGAATGAGAATAATGAAGAAAAAATTTGTAAGAAATTGCAAAAAGAAAAACAAGGAATGGGGTTTACCAGGAGAAAGAAAAAAAGCTAAAAACTAAAAGCTGGGAGGGGAAGA
This sequence comes from Orycteropus afer afer, assembly GCF_000298275.1. NCBI lineage: Eukaryota > Metazoa > Chordata > Mammalia > Tubulidentata > Orycteropodidae > Orycteropus > Orycteropus afer. The sequence goes on from NW_006921815.1 coordinate 1,571,265, forward strand.
ATAAATAATAATGGTAAAAGGGAACAATTAATAATAATCATAGTAGTTTTAAAACAGATAAAAACAAACAAACTAAAAAAACAGAGAAAAGAAAATAAAATGGGGCAGGAGGGGGCAGGGCACCAAGGGTCTGTCTGAGCACACATAACTGGGATAGATTTCCTTCCAGCACAGAAGGTAGGTGGGAGTGATGGATGACGGCATCTCTGTTCACCAGGAGGGTGTGGGGTGCGTATAAGAGTAACAAGGGGAATGCCCCACCTTTCCAGTTGTCTGCATCTGGAATCTCCTTGCGCTTCCTGTCAAGTGGATCCTGTTCTAAAGTCCCTTGAATCTGAGAGAATGCTGTTGCTTTAAATAGCCAAAATGGTCAAACTGTTTGTAAATGTTCAAAATGGCTACACCCTCCACACAGGTAAAAGTCCACAGCTCAGGCCATCTTCCTCTCTGTTGCTTCCCCTTTTATTCACTAGCCACCAGAGCAGTCCTCCCTGCAGTCCTTGGCTAGCAGGGCTGATTCTTAGTTTCATTCTTAGGTCCTACCACTACTCGGCAACATCCATGCTGTCTGTGCCATCAGGATGGCAGCTCTATAGGTCTCATTTTTTGTGTTTTCATGCAAATTCTTCTGATAATTGGAGTTTAGTCCACTTCTATACCCTTCCTTTCAAGGCTTAGGGCTCCGGGATTATCTTCTGTATCTGTGTTAATTGGTTGCCCTTTGTTGAAGAGGGTGTGTGCAGTCTTTCTGCCTATTCTGCCATCTTCCACCTGATCAACATCTTCCATTCTCAGGTAATTTTCCAACTCATGTTCTTGATGGGCTTAGGTCAAGTTGCAAACTGGTTAAGAAACCAAAATCAAACCAAATATGTTTTAGTATGCATTAAGACATGTTTTGAAAAATAGGTAATTTCATATCAAAATCTAGATGAAACCAAAATGAAAATGATTATCTGGATTTAAGTAATGGCTTCCTCCTTTCAACAAGCATAAGCTTTAATTTGAGTCCTTGGCCAGTCTATTATTCATACGTAGAACAGAACAAGGGCATACTGCATGTTTAAAATCAGGAATGGAGTGTGCCAAAGTTGTATCATTTCACCATATTTATTCAATCTGTATGCTGAACAAATAATCTGAGATGCTAGACTGTATGAAGAAGAATGTCAAATCAGGATTAGGGGAAGGTTCATTAACAAGTTGGGATACACAGTGACATGAGTTTGCTTGCTGAAAGTGAGGATGACTTGAAGCACTTACTGATGAAGATTGAAGACTGCAGTCTGCTGTATGGATTACACCTCAATATAAAGAAAACAAAAATTCTCACAACTGAATTAATAAGTAACATCATGCTACATGGAGAAAAGAATGCAGTTGTCAAAGACCTTATATTACTTGGTTCTACAATCAACACCAATGGAAGCAGCAGTCAATAAATCAGATGATGTATTGCAGTGGGAAAATCTGTTCAAAAAGAGCTCTTTCAAGTGATAAAGAGCAAAGAGGTCTCCTTGAAGACTAAGGGATGCCTTAACCCAAGCCATAGTCTTTTCAATTGCCTCTTATGAATGTGAGAGCTAGATGATGAATAAGGAAGACTGAAGAAGAGTTGATGCTTTTGAGTTGTGGTATTGACAAAGAATACTGAAAGTACCATTGACTGCTAAAATAATGAACAGATCTGTCCTGGAGGAAGTGCACCCAAAATGCACTTTATCATTGAAGAAGTGGATTTATCATGGAAGAAGTGAAAACGGAATGGTCCTCAGAAGTGAGAATGGCCAGACTTCATCTCATCTCTTTTGGTCATGCTGTCAGAAGGGACCATTCCCTGGAGAAGGATATCATGCTTGGTAAAGTAGAGGGTCAACAAAAAAGGGGAAGGGTCTCAACAAGATCGACTGACACAGTCAGGTATAGCAAGGATCATGAGGCTAGCAAAGGGCTGGCAGTGTATCCTTCTGCTGTGCATAGGATCACTATGAGTTTGAGATGACTTAATGACATCTAACAAAAACAACAGATGTGTAAGCATTTAAACATGAACCCTCTGTTCCTTGTTGATGTTGTTGTTAGGTACTGTGGAATCAGTTTCAACTCATAGTAACCCTGTATACAACAGAAGAAAACATTGTCCAGTCCTGTTCTTTATTTTCCCAAATAGAGGTATGAGTTAGAGTTTGAGTTTAGGGTATTCCCACCTCCATGAGGCAATTTTGGCACTTGTTCTTGAAACATAAAGAGTGTGTTAATCCTAATCAGGGACAAGGAAGTCCATGATTTAAAAGAAACTACCTTTTCAATAAATTCAAAGAACAGTGATACAGTAATTCTCACAATTAATATATTTCCTCATAAATGTGAGTTTTCATCATGTTTATTGGATCTTTGGTGATTGTGGCTGCCTGATGTCTGTTTTCATAAGATTAATGCATCTCTGTTTATGGGAAATCTTCCTCACTCATTCTCTATACAGATGTTTCTTATGGAGTTAACTTACACCCGATTGAATGTGACCCAGTTGTGGTCAGTCAGAACCAAGGATACTACATATTATGTTTTTTGCTTGTTTGTTTTTGAAATGATAAAAACAAAACAAAACAAAAATATGGTTCTTTTAATGTCGTCTTTGCAATTGTGAAGGTCTACTGCTGGCACTGTTGGAAACAACTAGTAGTAGAATAACTGTCTATGAGTAAGGCTCATGAATAGAAAAGAAAAACTCAGGAATAGAGGAAGAATGAGGTATTACTTGAGGCCTTGTATGAGCCATATCTGAAATTAGTCTCTCCCTGCACATTTTAGATTCACTAGCCAACCCAGGCCCTTTTCCTTGTTAACACTTTTCTGTGTTCCATTTCTGTCTCTTGAAATCAAGACTCCTAATAAGGAAATACCTTCTGTACATATTTTCCCATCTGTGAATTTGCTTATCCTTAATTCCTTTCTTCTAAAATTTCTCTATAACCTTCCAAATATACTCTTTCTTACTTTACCCCATCTAGCTTATTGGAGTGGGAATGCCAAGGAGGACACATGCTGTATATGGCAGTTTCTGTTGGACTGCAACCCTGAACAACTGCATGGAGCAGACCTGAAACTGCCATTTTGGTCTGTTACACAGAATAAAATTAAATTTTTATCTCTAAACCACTAGATTTGGGGAAGGGATCAATTTAGCCTACTATCACAGGCACACTTGTTGGTATATTTTTGTAATTCAAAATTATCTGGCAACCAAACAAAAAACAAACTCACTGCTGTCGAGTCAGATCCAACTCATAAAGACCCCTCCTTGGGTTTCCGAGGCAGTATCACTACAGAAGTAGATTGCCCAATTATATAGTTCATTAGTAATTTTGATGTCAAATATCTCTACAGTTACTTAAGAGTATATATTACATTTTAAATCCCAATTAAATGCTAGATGCAGAAGACTATTTTTTAACAGTCTAAATATATAAATAGAGATACAAAATGGAAAGGAAAATAAGAGATATAATCAGTTAAATTTTATCTCATTTTTATTTTCAGTCCATTATAAAATTCCTCATTTTGAATGATAGTGAATGTATTAATAAGAGAAACTAGTAACATTTTATAAACTGAAAAAAGATTACACAACAAATAAATTGAAAAAGAAATTTTAGAGGGCAATAAGGTCACATATTAAAGCAAATACATCCTTCTTTTTTCTAAAAATTCAAATTTCCACTCATGTGGCATTTGACCAGCATTTATAAAATCAACCGTGGGACTGAAATTATTAGTGAATGGTTGGAAACTGAGGTGAGCAGACATTTAGCAATTGTTCAGTGGTCTGTAAAATGAATTTCTGATCTCAGTCCAGTCATAAAACCTATCATCACAATTGATGCAAGTCAATGCCTTTTCTATCAGTCTCATCAGGGAAGATTGTGACTGCCTGAACACAGACACAGAAATGTCTCCTGTAGAGCCAAAATCTGTAAGTCAAAATTAAGGATCACTGGTAAGGGAGTTACTGTCTCTGCTTGAATCATTCAGCAGCTAAGTGCAAGGCATTAAACTATGATACTAGTTCCTTTAAGAAGATTTACATTCTCCCCAAAGATAGAGTAGAATAGATACTATGAAAATCTTGCATCCTGTGAAGGAAAAATTGAAGATAAATAACTGCATCAACCCAGGGGTCAGGAAGGTAGAGAATCACCAATGGTCCCAGTCAATTGAACAGATATTCTGACTAGGAAGAATTCGAGTGAGATCAAAGACTGTCCTTTATTTCCAAATGAATCTATGAAATTCAGAGTACTTTATTTATTTATTTATTTATTTATTTATTTATTTATTTATTTATATTGTGATTTGGGTGAAGATTTAAAGAGCAATTTCACTTTCCATACAGCCGTTCACATATACTTTGTCTTACGCATATACTTTGTCTCATGTCATTGACCACAGTTTACCACAACGCTACAGCTCCCCTCCCACTTCCTCTCGTTAATTACCTCTTCCCAGTGTCCATCCCTCCATGCACTCCTGCCCCCTGAGCTGTCTCCCTGACATAAACATCCCTTCTTTCTCCCATGATTGTTCTCTCCAAAGAGTGTATCTACTTGAGGTGATTGTTCAACTCTATGCCTCTATTTTGTTTGGCTGGAAACCACAGGTGTGGGTTCAATTCCAGACCTGAAGGGCAGTTAGGGGCCATAGTCTCAGTGGTTCCACCAGGCTCTATCAGACC
>NW_006921815.1:1581852-1585936 GCF_000298275.1 Orycteropus afer afer
CTCCTTTGCCCTTCCAATGTGTTATCTATTTCTGACAATTTAGTGTTAATCTTCTGGATTTCTCTCCGTAGATTTAGAATCACTTCAAATTTTTCATTTATTTTGTCATTTTGTTGTATTTTCTTTCAAAATTCTTCTAATGCTTTTTTCTGTGTTTTCTTTGGTCTGTCTCTCAATCCTTTGAAGATACCTAAAGATAGTTCTTTTGAATTCCTTATCAGAGCGTTACAATGCTACTTCTTCCTCAGGGATGTTTTCTGGGTCTGTATCATGCTCCCTTGTTTCTACTACTTTATCCTGATTCTTTGTGTGGTCTGTGATGGTCTGTTGTCTCTGAGGCATCATGGCATTGTTATATTTAGATCTCTATTAACTGTGAAGAGCAGCCAAGGGTGATTTAGGCTCTTCTTGGTGATTTTTTATCGTTGGCCCATTGGTGGAGAAGGAAATAGGGGCTTTCATTCAATAAGTGAAGTTACAGGAGGTGTGATTGTAGTTGTGTCTTATGGGGACTGTTGTTGTCTCCCAGTCAGTTACACACAAAATACAATTGAATAACCATCAAAAAACTAAAAGCTCATGGAAAAAAAAAATCACACCATGTAATCACACAGGAACAGTAACCAAAAAAAGATAAAAGGGAAAAAAAAAGGAAGAAAAAACAAGAAAACCAGCAATATCTGGGGATGTTGTTGCTGTTGTTGTGTGCCATCGAGTTGGCCCTGACTCATAGCGACCCCTCCTTGGGTTTCCTAGGCAGTATCACTACGGAAGTAGATTGCCCTATTTGGATAGGGCACTAAAAAAAAAGTAGAGAAGAAAAAAAAAAAAAAAAAAAAAAAAAAAAGGAAAAAATGCACAAAGAAATACAAGGAACAGCATAACCATAAGAAAAGGGGGGGGCAAATCCTTAAATTAAAAAAAAAAAAATTTCAACCACAGGGGAAAAGAAAAAATGCTGAAAACTAGGACCTTGGAGGGGAAGATTAAGAAAAATAATAAAAAGGACAGTGTTTATGATATTAGTTGTTTTAAAACAGACAAATATAAGCAAACTAATCACAAGAAAAAAAGAAAGGGAAAAAAAATGAAAAAAAGAGAAAAAAAAAAAAATCGGTGGAGGACAAGGCAGGACCAAGCACCGTTTGAACACACAGATTGTAATGGGGTTCCTGTGGGTCCAGAAGGTAGGTGGGAGTGGGCAATGGCCACACCTCTGTTCACCAAGCAGGTGTGGGGAATAAGAGTAACAAGAGGAATGTTGTATCTTTTCAGTCTTGCAGGTCCCAGGTATCTTTGGGGTTGCTGGAAAGCAGAACTTGTTCTTAAGCCCCAGGAATCTGCAAAAGCACTGTCTCTTTAAATAACCAAAATAGTCAAGCCACTTTTTAAACCTTCAAAATGGCGGTGCCCTCTGGACCGGCAAAAGTCCACAGCTCAGCCTGCCTTTCTCTTCACCTTCTCCTCTTGTTCCCCAGCGACCATGCACAGTCCTCCGTGCAGTCCCTGGCTAGCAGGGTGATTTTTAGGTTAATTCTTTGGTCCTACCACCACTTGGGAATCTCCAAGCTGTCTGTGCCATCAGGATCTCTGAGGATCGCTGCCAGACTGCAGCTCCATCTGTCTCATTTTTTGCCATTTTCATGCAAATTCTTCTGCTAGTTGGGGTTTAGTCCACTTCTATATCCTTCCCTTCAAGGCTCAGCGATCAAAGATTATCTTCTGTGTCTGTGTTAATTGGTTTCCCTTTTCTTTGTTGAAGAGGGTTTGTGCAGTCTTTCTGCCTAATCTGCCATCTTACCGGAACTCCTGAAATTCAGAGAACTTAGAGGAGTCAATCTTTCACACATTTCTGAATTAAATGTTTTCATGTCTATTGGAAATGATTTGATTATATTGGCAAAATTCTAGGTGTCCTCTAGGGTTTCCTTAATAAGTGTTAAAATAGCCTTTCTTTCCTAATAAAATAGAGTCCTTGGGTGGTGCAAAGAGTTAATATGCTCAACTACTAACTGAAAGGTTGGAGTGTCAAGTCCATCAATTTGCCACCTCGGAAGAAAGGCCTGATGATCTACTACTGAAAAATAAGCCATCAAAAACCCTATGGAGTATAGTTCTTCTCTGACACATATGGGGTTGCCATAAGTTAGAGTCAACTCAAGGCAGCTCATTTACCAACCATGTGTCACTATTTTGAGGAGAACATTTAGTTTTCTGTCTCTTTCATAAAGTTACACTTTTTCCTTTCTTGTTAGGTGTGGTTTAAGTGACATTACTAAACCAATGTTTTAATCTCAAGATTCATTTGGGTAATTTTCCAGGCTAGAAACAGTGCTCTAGGAATATTGTGATCTGGTCACCAAAGGAAGAACAAAGTTATTGTCATCCTAGGTACAGAAACATGCAAATGAAGGATGAAGTTTTCAAGTTTGAAATATTTTTCCTTTCTTTTGTCCATATAAAATCCCTTTGAACTTTCTGAGTTATGTTTTTAAAATGAAGGTAGTGCTAACCTGGGAGTAAATTTTATAATTCATGTGGAAAGCATGATCTACATATTGCTGTTATATGCCATCGAGCGGGACCTGATCCATAGCAACCCCTCCTTAGCTTTCCGAAGCAGTATCACCACGGATGTAGATTGCCTCATCGTCCTCCCGAGGAGTGGCTGGTGAGTTTGAACCGCCAGCCTTCTGCAGGCGTGCAAATATACACCTTTGATTTAGGCATAGTATAATATACTGCTTGCTTTCATGATGCCAGCACATACCATGAATTCTTAAATGTATCCTTTAGGTTTAATGTAGAAAGATTACTTGTCTCTTCATCCTCTACTTTTTATTTTGAACATTCTGTATAGAATGGAGGTGGAAAGAAGATACCAAGTATCAAGTATTTCAGTCAAGAATAACTGGTTTTCTTCAACCTATCTAAAATGTATATGACACATGGTACCAAATTGTTTTATGCCAACTAAACTGAAGCTGGAAACATTTTTCAAGAATCTTGCCCTGAAAAAGATAAGTGTCCAAATGAGGAATTGTGAGAGATACAGAAAGTGAGAAAGAAGCAAAAACCATGCTCTCAGAAGGACACCATAGTTAGACACCGTGAAACACAGAAAGAGAGATGTTAGTGGACTCCAACTGATCCTTGCTCTCCTCTGCTCCTTTTTCCAACTAACTTCTGACCCTGCAGATCAATGCAGCCCCAGCTTACCACCAGGAATTTGGAACTAGCTAGGAGCTCTGATAGTGTAGTGCCTAAGGCACTTGACTGCTAACCAGAAAGCTGGCGGTTCAAACCCAGCAGTCAATCCTCAGAAGGAAGGTTGGGCAATCTACTTCTGTAGTGATACTGCCTCGGAAACCCAAGGAAGGGTCATTATGAGTCGGGTCTGACTTGATGATACATAACAACAACACAGGGGAAACAGTTTTCCCAGAGGCTGCAGTTCCCATAAATCTTTCCAGAAGTTATCCATTCATGATCTGCCTTCATGATCAGATATATTTGACCTTTCAGATCTACTTGCAAGTTCTAACCAGTTCATCAAGATAGGCAGACCCATATGGGGCACATGGAGTGAAGAAGAGAAAATTTCAAAAAGAAATAGGGACTACTGAACAAGACAAGACAGATGCTGAGCCAGTAAAATCAACAAATGGCTAAAACAGATGGCTTATTTTAATTCTTGGTCATGATGATGATCTTGATGATTAAAATGATTTTACTGATTCCATTTGATACTAATTCTCTGAATTTGAGGTATTTACTCAAAGGAAGGTTGTAGTGCAATTAAAGAGAGTTGTGACATCAGGGTTCTCCAGAGAAACAAAATCAATAGGAGATGTGTGTGTATGTGTGTATGGTGGGGGAGTGGCAAGAGAGAGAATTACTGCTAACTGAAAGTTTGACAGCTTGAACTCACCTGTGATAGTTGAAGATGTGTCAACTTGGCTGGACTCCAGTTGTGAGTGGTGGTTCCCATGATGGATCACATCACTGAGTTCTAAGCGGCTGGTCTGCCCAAGGGGAGTTTCCCCAGGGGTGTGGCCTACCTGCAATGCTATCCCAGGGACAA
>NW_006921815.1:1591685-1609092 GCF_000298275.1 Orycteropus afer afer
GGGCCCCATCCCCCTCCAGAGACGAACTTTTCAGCTTGAACTTGTCGCCTTCTACACGCTTGTGAGCCATTTATCTAAGATAAATTTCTCTCTCTCTCTCTATAAATATATATATATACTTTGCTGGTTTTTGTGTTTCTCTGGAGAACCCAATCCAACACATCACCCAACAGTTCCACAAGAGAAAGACCTGGTGATTTTCTCTAATAAAAATTACAGCCTAGGACACCTTATGGGGCATGTCTACTCTGTCTCATGAGGTCACTATGACCCTACACCTAACAACAACAACAGCCATTTGAGTTAAAGTAATGAAGGCATCCAAAGAATATGGAAGGCTTAGAGGAATACATTCTGTTAGTTATACTGTTTCATGTAATAAACCTTGTTTGAGAAATGCTACGTGTTTAGAGTGACTTCCTAAGAGAAGTTTTTAATTATGAGACTGGTTAGGTCTGCCAACAACTGCATTCAATGCCTGTTTGTTTTCCTACAAGCTCTAGTTTCAGAGGGAGCTCTGGTGGCATAGTGGCTAAGGCACTTGACTGCTAACCGGAAGGTTGGCAGTTCAAACCCACCAGCCACACTCCTCGGAAGGAAGATGGGGCAATCTACTTCCATAGTGATACTGCCTCGGAAACCCAAGGAGGGGTTGCTATGAGTCGGGTCTGACTCGACAGCACATAACATAAACAACAACAACTAGTTTCAGAATACTCTTAATTGAGCCAAAGCATGTACAGGTATTGATATTCCATTTCCACCTACATTTTCCCCCATAATCTGGAAAAAAAAGTCAACCACTCTTGTTTTTTGGTTATTTCTTTGATTAGTATTATTTCTGCAATTTATTTAGGGCAAGAAAGAAAAGTCAAAGTGTGAGTAAAATTAAAATCAGTCTTAGTTATCTACTGCATTACAGACCACACCAAATTTGGTAGCTTAAAGCACCAATCACTATATCATGTTCATAATCTATAGGTCAGGAATTCAGGCTCCTGAGTGGATGATATTTTTGGTTGTTGTTATATTTTGCAACAACTAAAATTACTGTGTGGATTCATCTGGCATCTAAGCTTGTCTAGAGGGTCTCAGACACAATGATGCTACATTAGCAGTGGCTTGTGTGCTGTGTGCAGTGGGGCCTTTCCATGTGACCTCTCTAGTAGGACAGTCCAACTTTTAACATGGCTGGTCAAAGCTCAAAGGATGAGTATTCTACTGGCAAGAACACCATCACATCTTCCATATTCTACTAATCACAGAGTCTTCCTAATTTAAGGAGCAGAAACATAGCCTTAAAAATTTGTTAGAAATGATTGTCAAAGATTTTCTGGTTATCTTCCATCTACCACATAAGCAGAAATGAATTGGTGTATATGGCTATTAAAAGTAATAATGTGCTAGCTTTTAAGATCTCCTTAGTGCTCATTCAATCCTCTTCATTTAAAAAAAGATAAAATCAAGCTCCATTGGCAATAAGGTAATTAATTACTCAAGATGAAATTGCTTATCAGAGTCAGAGACTAGAACACTGATATCCTGACAGAATCCTTTAACAAAAACAAGTTGATAATGATTGTTTTTTCTGGTCTATCCACAGCACCAAAGAAACATGATTTAGCACAGAATAGTTATAGACTCACGTAACAGCATAAAACAAGCCTGTATATAACGGTTTATAATTTGGAAGCAGTATAAGTAGAGTGAAGTCTGGGATGTCTCTAGAGTCAAACTGCCTGGGTTTGACTCCAGGATCCAGTGTGGACAACACTAGTTACTCAAATTATCTTTTCTTCAGTTTCCTCATCTGCAATAATAATAGCAACTACCTTCTAAGGTTGTTGAAAAGATAAAATGAGATGACATATGAACTCTCAGGCACACAGTGATTAGCAGTTCTCAAGTATTATTTGGGGTGTGTTACAAATTGAATTATGTCCAAAAAGTATATGTTGTAATTCTTAATTTCTAAAGGTATGATTGAAGGAACATGATGGTGGAGTAGTTAAAATGGTTGGCTGCTAGCTGAAAGGTCAGTGTTTCAAAGCCACGAGCCTCTCCACAACAGAAAGATGAGGCAGTCTGCTTCCATAAAGATTTACAGTCTTGGAAATCCTGTGGGGCAGTTCTACTCTGTCTTACAAAGTACCTATGGGTTAGAATTGACTCGATAGCAGTGGTTATAGCTTCTGGTTATAATCCCATTTGGGAATGGGTTGTCTTTGTCCTGTTAATGGGACAGGACTAGTGTGGAATGTGTCTTGATTCGATTTATTTTGAGATAGAAAGATATTAAACAGGCAAGCAAGAATCATAGATGGGGGAAGATTGATGCCAAGATACATGGAGATCTCCAAGGAACGAGAACGCAGAAGCTGAAGAGCCAAGGGCCTTCCTTCAGAGGAAACAAAGAGAAATCTTTCCCATAGTGCCAGCACTCTGAATTTGGACTTATGGCCTCCTAAACCATGTGAAAATAAATTTCTGTTTGTTAAAGACACCCGTTTGTGGTATCTGTGTAACAGCAGCACTAGATATCTAAGGGTGGGAAGATAATAGAGTTTTTCTTAAGTCATTTATTGTCTCACTGCTCTCTGAGGTAAGGTCAACAGCTCAAAGTGAGGTGGAGGAAGAATTTAGGTACTGAGCAGAAAGGAGAAACTGTAAAATTGTTTTCTCAGAGAATAGAAAAATATATAGAATTTCATAGCAATTGAGTGACCATTTGAAGTTCATAGTAATGAATTTAGAGTGAATCCACACACCTTAATGTAATTTTTCTCTAGTGATATCAGCTGTTTAGATGTATTTGCTGAGGAAAAACAAAGTTATGTCAAGTAGGACTAGGATCATACAAGGTATGTATGACAGAGAGAGAGAGAGAATAAAACATTTCAACATTTTTGAAAAAAAAATGATAATGATAGACTTTAAAAACTGAGAAGAATTAAGTGGAAAGTTTGTATGATTTTCTAATACAATGGGGCAATTACTTTAAAAATCATACTGATTGCAAAGGTGTGATAATTTTAGATAATGTCAGGGTCAAGTGTGTCCATGAAAGAGGGATTTAAAAGTGTGGAGATGAAAGTCATTGAAATTGAGGTCAAGCAATACTGCTATTGAATCTTGTAGATGACAGGGCTCCAGTTTGGATTTCAAAGACTTAAAAGTATAAGAAGTAATAGAGAAGAAGAAGATAATACAAGGGAGAAGGGCTGATCAAATAGTCTGATGTCATAAGCCTCAAAAGAGCTGGATTTTTTTTTTTTTTTTTTTTTTTTTTTTATGAAAAGAAAAGAATAGTGGCCTAAAATCTATATCATAAAGTTAAAAGATCCTGAAGTATACAAGTAGGGTAAAATTGACAACAGCCTCTCGCAAAGGCAACAGAGAAGTTGTAAGTTTATATGCAAGACTGGCAATCAACAATATAACAACCTCTTGCAAAGGCTCTAGGGAAGGAATATCTTGGTTTGCAAGATTGCAACAAGCAACAATAAGAACATATGTATTTTATTCAAAATAAAAATATTTTGTTTATACAAAAAATGCTGAATTTGAGGGTGGGGACACAGAAAGTGATGTGTAGAAGGCAGAAGACATGCCACAATTGCTGAAAGAAGCATTCTATCATCATCATCATCATCACCATTGTCATTGTCCTTATTGGTATACTTATAATTAACATTTCTATTATTAGATTTTAAGCCTCAAGCTGCAATAATGAAAGATTCTATGGGCAAAATATTGAATGATGCAGGAAACATCAAAAGAAGATGGAAGGAATAAACAGAGTCACTGTACCAAAAAGAACTGGTCAGTCTTCATCCATTTCAGGAGGTGGCATATGATCTGGAACCAATGGTATTGAAGGAGGAAGTTGAAGTTACACTAAAGGAAGTGGGGAAGAACAAAGCTCCAGGAACTGATGGAATACCCACTGAAATGTTTCAACAAACCTTAAGTGCCGCACTGGAGGCACTCACTCGGTTATGCCAAGCAATTTGGCACCTGGCCAACTGACTGAAAGAGACCATTCCCTGGAGAAGGATGTCATGCTTGGTAAGGTGGAGGGTCAATGAAAGAGGGGAGGGCCTTCAACAAGATGGATTGACATGGTGGCTACGACAATCTGCTCAAGTATAGCAAGGATCATGGAGCTGGCATGGGATCGGGCAGTGTTTTGTTCTGCTGTGCATGGGGTCGCTATGAGTCGGAACCGACTCAATGGTACCTAACAACAACAACATTATTAGTTTGACCAAGACTGATTTGAAAAGGTTGATAGTGAAGGGAGAAGGAATGGATGATTCCGAGGAGAAAAAGGATAAACTGTGTAACAATGAAAACCAGGAGAAGATAAAGATTTTCTGGAGATGCTTACTTACTATTGGTGATAGAAGAGAACCTGACTGAGAAGTATGATGACCTCAGTGTTTCCAAAGAATTCATCCTGTTTGTGCTGGTTTGATTTGATTGTGCTATAGAGTTGCACCTCTCAAGACTTAATGTGCATATGCATCACGAGAAAATCTTATTCAAATCCAGATTCTGATTAAGTCATTCTAGGTAGGTCCAGAATTTCTGTTTTTCTAACAAGCTCCAAGCACGATCTTCTCTCCTTTCTTTTCCATTAAGTCAGTCAGCACTGACCCACATTACAGTCAAGAGAAGCCATCCACAAGGGCACAGTGAAGGATAATCAGAACAAAGAGATTTAAATGGTTCCAGAAAAATCATGTGCAATTTGTTGGAGATATATTTGTTTTATCTATTTTCTGTTAGTAACTGCATTCTCCAAAAACCATCTAGAAAGAGCAGTAGTAAGGATTTGTGAAAACAGAGCAGGACAGGGAAACACTTCCTTCTCTTACACAGAGTTGCTTTGAGTCAGAGCCAACCCAATAGCAATCAACAACAATATATGCCAATATTTTGTTTTCTCCAGAAAGTATTGAGTTTTGAGGTGGGTCAGAGAAAGTGATGTGTAGAAGGTAGAAGATATGCTACAAAAAGCAATATTCCATGAAATTAATTAGCTGATAATTCAAGAAAAATTGAGCAGACATAGGCTTTACATACTGACAGAAATGACTTCCTTTTAGTTTCTGCTGATATAGCTGACCTTGGGGAAGAATACTAATCTCTATTTATCATTTAAAAAGATATTTGAGTGTCTTCATATATTTCTGGATACTTCTTAAAATCACCTGATGACAGTAATTAAATTTAGTTATCTGATTCAAGAATTATATTGGGCCCATGTGGATAAGCTACCCATCTCAAAATCCTTAATTTAATCACATCTGCAAAATCCCTTTTACCATGTCAGATAACACACTAACAGTTTACAGGGAGGGACTAGGAGATAAGCATCTTTGTGAGGCCACTATTCTGCCTACCACACCTTTTTAACGCTTCCCTTCTTTTTAAAACTTGGTAAGAATTACTTAGAGATTTTCCTTTAAATCGCTTCCTAATCAACTCAGAAGCCTTTGTCTCTAATGAATAGTTGCAAGCCTCAGCTAAGCTGCCAGTTCAATTATTATGGTCAGGCTTCATTACAGCCATGTTATAAACATCTCACATAGTATTTATCTATCCATCTATAAAAAAACATTTATTCAATTACAGACTTAGTTCATCATTTCTCTTTAGTGTGCAACCTAATTTTACCAGACCCCTAACAGTTATTCTTAAACATTCATTGGATGCCCCATCTCTCATATAAGATTAAAAAAAGGAAAAACAATTTGTCCATAACTAAAACAAAACTGGTAGTTATGAAATTAACATCCATTGCTGCAGATCCAACTCCTTAACTTTTGCTTATTTCTGGAAAGAGCAGTCAATTCAGAGGAAGAGTGTAGCAGAGGTGTTTGTATTGGATAGGGCAGAAATGGAACCAATTGCTCCATAAAGTTCAAATCAATTAGTTTAATATCAACAAGAAGTGAGTATAAATAAATGTGTGTGTGGAAGTATGTATGTATATATATATATATATTGTTGTTGTTGTTATGTGCCGTCGAGTCGGCCCCGACTCATAGCGACCCCTCCTTGGGTTTCCGAGGCAGTATCACTACGGAAGTAGGATTGCCCAACCTTCCTTCCGAGGAGTGGCTGGTGGGTTTGAACCGCCAGCCGTCTGGTTATATATTTATATATATGTGCTCTGGTGGTGTAGTGCCTAAGGCGTTTGACTGCTAAGCAGGTGTAGTGCCTAAGGCGTTTGACTGCTAAGCAGAAGCCTGGCAGTTCAAACCCACCAGCCCACCCACTACTCAGAAGGAAGATGGGGCAATCTACTTCCATAGTGATACTGCCTAGGAAACCCAAGGAGGGGTCGCTATGGGTCAGATCCGATTCGACGGCAGTGAATATATTTATATATGATCTATTGTGATAAAAATCCACTATTTGTCATTGAATCAATTCTGACTCATGGTGACTCCATGCATGTTAGAGTAGAACTGTGCTCCATAGAGTTTTCAGTGGCTGTGAGCTTTTGTAATGTGATCACCAAGCCTTTCTTCTGAGGCATCTCTGGATTGGGCTCTAACCTCTAAGCTTTCAGTTTTTTACTCCCAAGCGTTCCATTATTGTGATAAGTACTATGAAGAAATAAACCAAAGTAATTGGAATAGAAAGGTAGCTAAGTGAGAAAGAGTAACATTTGAATCAAATCTTTCATTTGATCTGAGATATGAATGAGGCGAAAGGAGTAGCCTTACTATCATCTGGGGTGAGGCATTGCAAGTAGAAGGAACAGAAAATAAAAGGGCTGAGCCAGGAGCTACCTTGAGAGGATAATGGAAGTATGTGATGCTGTAAAAGGAACTCTGGTGGTGTAGTGGTTAAGGCATTTGGCTGTTGACCAAAATGTCAGTGGTTTGAACCCACTAGCCACTCCATGGAAGAAAGATGGAGAAATCTGCTTCCATAAAAATTTACTACCTTGAAAACCCAATGGGGGTTGCTATGAGTCAGAGTTGACTCTATGGCAGTGAGTTTGGTTTGGTTTGGTTTGGTGAGACTGGAACAGATTGAGCAAAGATGGAATATCATTGAGTGATAAGCTACGGGAAGTAAGAATTGACAGGTGCCTATCACTTAAAGCCATATAGTTAGTGAAATAAATCACATGATTTATTATCTTGAATGAGATTTGTTTTACAATGAAGTGGGCACTATAACAAGGCAAAAAAAAAAAAAAAAAAAACAGGGCATTGAGAGTAGAACAGTTATCTAAGACAACATATGTTAATCTGAGTGATATGCTTACCTTACTTATAGACCATGATAAACACAGTTGTCAATTTGATTCTGACTCACAGTGATTCTACATGTGTCAGAATAGAACCATGTTCCATAGGGTTTTCAATGGAAGATTTTTTGGAAGCAGATCACCAGCCCCTTTTTCTAAAGTGTCTCTGGGTAGAATCCAACCTCCAACCTTTAGTTAGCAGCTGAACACATTAACCATTTACACCAGCCAGGGACTCAAAGATCATCTCTAGGATTTTTAATTCTCTTCTAATTGCAGTGTGATCCATTGAGTACTCTGAGACGGCAGTCTTGGCTGGAATGGAAAGGAAGAAAATTGACTATGAGAGATAAGAGAGGAGGCATGAAAACCAGTTGAAACCATTGGCAGCAAGTGTGACATTAAAAACACAGGATTGACATGCTAAGGAATGGTTAGATGTAAATTACAATATGAAGATAACAGTGACAAGACTTTATTATTATTTTTAATTTGTTTTCCCAAAAAGTTTGTGTCTAGACTTTAAATGGGTACAATGAAAAGAGTAGAATTATACAAGAATCCCAGAATTTTGACCTAAACAAGCACTTAGATGGCAGTGCAATTAACTGAAATAGAGATGATGTTGGGTGTGATGCAGCATAGGAAAGTATTCCAGGATGGAGGTTTATATTTTATAATTGTTATCATAGAATCCCCAGATATATCAGAGAGTGTATCACTGCTTTTCATACAGTTTCATTGACCAATTTTTCAGAAGTGGATCATCCTTTCTTTCTTCTTACTCTATCTTATTCTGGAAGCTCCACCGAAACCTGTCAAGCATGGGTCACGTGCTGTTTTTTAAAATACCTGTGGCATAGCCTCCAGCCTCACAGCAACACACAAGCCACCACAGCAAGAAAAACTGACAGAAGAGTAGTGGATAGAATGAAAAACAAAAAGGGGGGGGGGAAGAAATGGTGAAATAAAAGAGCTAAAGAGAAAATGTCAAAAGGCAGTTCAAAGAGGCAAAGTAAAGTGTTATAATGAAATGTGCAAAGACTTGGAGTTAGGAAATCAAAAAGAAAGAACACACTCAGCATTTCTCAAGCTGAAAGAACTGAATAAAAAATTCAAGCCTCGTGTTGCAATATTGAAGGATTTTATGGGCAAAATATTGAATGAGGCATGAGGAATCAAAAGAAAATGGGAGAGATACACAGACAGAAACACTGTACCAAAAAGAATTGGTTGATGTTGAAATATTTCAGGAGGTAGCATACAATCAAGAATGACTGGTATTGAAGGAAGAAATACAAGCTGCACTGAATGAATTGGTGAAAAACAAGTCTCCAGGAATTGATATAATTCTCATTGAAATGTCTCAATAAATGGATGCAGTGCTGTAGGTGCTCACTTGATTTTGCCAAAAAAATTGGAAGACAACTACCCGGACAATTAACTGGAAATCAGTCAGTATTTGCACCAATTCCAAAGAAAGGTGATACTACAGAATGTGAAAATTATCAAACAATATTGTTAATATCGCACACAACCAAACTTTTGCTGTAGATAATTCAAAAATGGATCCCTAATTCATACCCATGGGAACAGCAGTCAAGAAATCAGATGTTTTATTGCACTGGGCAAATCTACTGCAAAAGACCTCTAAAGAAACAAAGATGTTGCTTTGAACACTAAGGTGTCCCTAACCAGGCCATGGTATTTTTAATCACCTCATATGCATATGAAAGTTGTAAAATGAGTAAGGATGACCAAAGAAGAGTTGATCCTTCTTAATTCTGGTGTTGGCAAAGAATACTGAAAATAACAAGTACTACCTGAAGAACAAACAAACTTGTCCTGGAAGAAGTGCAGCTGGGATGTTCCTTGGAGGCAAGATTAGCCAGACTTTGTCTCACCTACTTTGGTCATGTTGTCAAAGAGACCATTCTTGGAGATGGATAACATGCTTGGTAAAGTGGAGTGTGAGCAAAAAAGGAGAAGAATCTCAATGAGATGGACTGACATAATGACTGCAATGAAAAGTTCAAGTGCAGCAGGGATTGTGAGGATGGGACAAGCCTGGGCAGTACGTCATTCTATTGTACATGGGGTCCCTGCGCTTCAGAGCTGACTTGACTACACTTAAAATAAAGACATCATAGAATTAATATTTAATACATTGTGATCTGATAACCTTACTTAAACAGAATATGATTCTGGAGTATGGTAGAGTTTGGGAGTAATTAAATCCCAAAGGTCAGAAAAAGGAGGAAGAGCTAGTAAAGGAAATGGGCAGATGGACAGTGAGGAAGGAAATCAAGAGTAGAAAGTCTTTAACACAGAAAGTAGGGGTCATTGTGCCAAAAGCCACTTAAAGGTAAGAGGCAGATTGAGAAATAGTCACTGAACCCAGCAAATGAGCACCTTAATGCATGGTTCAGTTGTAGAAATCTCACCTTCCATGCAGGACTCACAGTTCAATTCTTGGTCAATGCACATCATGAATAGCTATCACCTGCCTGTGAGAGGCTTATGTGTCATTGTGATGCTAAACAGGTTTCACCAGAGCTTCCATCTTAGAATGAATCTGTCACTCTGCCTCTGAAAATCTGCCAGTGAAAGTGTTATAGTGCACAGGGGTCTGATCTACAACCCATCATGGAGATAGTAAAGGACTAAGTAGTGATTCATCCCATTGTGTATGGAGCTGCTCTTAGTTAGGGCCAACTTGATGGCAGCTAACAACTACAAAAATATATAATAACAGCTTCTTTCATGTTGTCATGAGGACCGAGGCCCAACTGGAAATTGAAGAAAAGAAAATTGAACATGAGTAAGTGGAAAAACCAAACCAAGCCAAACTCACTACTGTAGAGTTGTATCTAACTCATAGCAGCCCTTCTTGGGTTTCAGAGGCACTATCACTATGGAAGTAGATTGTTCAATCTTCCTTCTGAGGAGATTGAACCAGATGTGGCTGGTGGGTTTGAACAGCCAGCCTTCTGGTTAACAGTCAAATGCCTTAGGCTGTACATTACCAGAACTCCTTGAGTAAGTGGAGATGGTGATTAATAAACATAATAAAAAGCAAAAGCACTCATGGGATTTTCTTTCAATAGAGAGACAGAAGAAAAGATAGTGGTTGTAAGACTCAAATTTTCAGCCTCTTTTCCAGTTTTTGGAGAAAAATGTTAAGAGTACCATGGTCTCCTAAAAGGACTAAAAAATCTGTCCTGGAAGAAGTACAGTTGGAATGCTCCTTGGAAGAGAGAATGGCCAGACTTCTTGTCACCTACTTTAACCATGTTATCAGAAGGGACCATTCCCTGGAGAAGGATATCATGCTTGGTAAAGTAGAGGGTCAACGAAGAAGGGGAAGGCCCTCAACGAGATGGATAGACACAGTGGCTGCAATGATGGGCTCAGGTATAGCAAGGTTCATGAATCTGGCACAAGACTGGGCAGTGTTTTGTTCTGCTGTGAATAACGTCACTATGAGTCTTAGACATCTTGACAGCACCTAACAACAACATCTAGTTTTCACTTAGATTCCTATCAATCTTTTCTTCCACTTACTTTTGACTTTCACTCTAGAGTCAAATGACTGCCTTACTATGGCTTACTTCAGGCAAGTTATTTACTCATTCCCTCAATGTTCTCATCTTTAAAATAAGGGTAATAATAGCAGATGATTTCATACATTTATTGAGATTAAATTAGAAAATTAGATAATATATGTAAATTTCTTAGAACACCCATAATAGTAGCATTTTATTATTATTGTGTTGTTACTACTTAGAGGAAGTCCAACTCAGAGTATCACAAATATTTCTTTATTTTGTCTTCAAACTGAACACGGTTCCATCCTAGGAACACAATGAAAAATTATTCCTTACACTTCCTTGCAAGGGAAAAAAATGCTAATCAAAAACACAAACTCCTAATAATGCAGTTGGAATTTTCATACTCTGGTATATAACATTTCATGTACACTTTACATGTCCTTATAAGGGGGAAAATGATGCTATTGTAAAACAGAAAGATAAACCTCTCATGGTAAAATAGGAATTTTCATATTTTAGTATATAATATTTCATGCATAACTATAATTTTAAAAATATATATTCTGATTCAAAAATGCTTATAAGGTTTTTAAGAAGATAATTTATTAATAGGTATATCTGCCATCGATCAAGAGTTCAATATTTGCAGAATTGTGTTAGGCAGTTTGCATACAGTATCTTATTTAATATCCACAGTATTTTTTTTTTAATGTAAGTAGGAGCATCTCCACTTTTATAATGGACCTGAAAAAAAATATGATGTTAATTCATAACAACATAAACTTCCACTTCACCTAGTTTTTATTTGATTTCTCTTATTTAAATTATGATTCATATACTATATCTTCCAATTGTATCTTCTAGGCTGACACAACTAGCCAGTGTGAAATACTCTTCTTCTTTGATTTCTGTAATACCTACAAAAACCAAACCAACTTCTATCGATTCGATTCTGACTCACAGCAACCCCTATTGGGTTTCCAAGGTGGCAAATCTTTACAGAAGCAGACTGCCTTATAGTTCTTCCACAAATTGATTGGTGGGTTTGAACTGCCAACCTTCTGCTTAGCAACCAATGCCTTACCCACTACACCACCGGAGCTCCTTTTCTGTACTACACAGAACATATCTTATTACATCTCATATCATATGAACCATCTTTTTAAACTGATATAAGTATTTCAGGGATCATTTTGCCTTGTTATTTCACCTGTGTTATAATTATGTATTATATTGAGTTTCCATCAATCTCATATATTTTTACATCATCCTCATCCTCTCTCTGGCCTTTGTACTGTTAGTATCCATACTTATTCAACATTGAAGAAGCCTCAAAGTAAGTATTCTAAAGTAACAAACTTTCAATTTTTGATTTTCACAGCACCTTCTTTGACTTTCTGAACTCTCACATATTTTTGTTGTGAAGATTAAAAAAAAAAAGAGTTGTCATTATGTTATTACTTCATAAAAATCACATACAGCTTTATTAATCTCCCCAAAATAAATATTTTGTAATAATATCTATACCATATTAAAATGACATCCTCCTAAAAACCCTCTCTAGCTCATTGTTTTTATAGAGTAACTGTGATTAATACTATCTTCCATTCTATTCACTTGGTTGTTGTTATTGTTGTTGTTATGTGCCATTGAGTTAGACCCGACATGAAGACCCCTCCTTGGGTTTCCAAGGCAGTATCACTACAGAAGTAGATTGCCCAACCTTCCTTCCAAGGAGTGGCTGGTGGGTTTGAACCCCAGACTTCTGGTTAGCAGTCAAATGCCTTAGGCACTATGTTACTTGGTAGATAACAGCAATTGAAACCAGTTTTTATTTCAGAACCTATAGTGATAATGTTAATATTGTTGTTAGGTGCCTTCAAGTCAATTCCAACTCAGATTTGACTCTACATAAAACACAATGAAACACTGTCTAGTCCTGTGCCATCCTCACAAATGTTGCTCTTTCAGCCCAATGTTACATCCACTGTGTCAATCCATCTTGAGGAGGATTTTCCCTTTTTCACTGAGCCTCCACTTTACCAAATATGATGTCCTTCTCCAGGTCCCTTTTAATTACATGTCCAAAACTCATAAGACAAAGTCTCACCATCCTTGCTTCTAAAGAGCATTCTGGCTGTACTTCTCCCAAAACAGATTTATTCATTCTTTTGGTAATAGATTGTTGCTCAAATAATTTATTTTAGAAGGATCAGCAGAAGGTTAGTCCCTATGAGGTAGAGGTTAAAGATGTCCTAAATGTCCAACTTTTCCAAACTGCTGTGCCACTCTATCATCTCAAACATCAACCCTTTCTACTCCTCTTAGTACTGTCCTTCCTGTCATAGGGTTCCATATTTCACTGTAACATCTCACAGAACTCACAAACTGCCAAGGAAACAGGTCAAGTGGTGGTGGTGGCTAGGAGACTGAAAAGTACCAAGTCCATGGATAGGTCAGAAGGATTCTCCCCACTCGCATGGTTGCAGAGGCTGGCGAACCCAAATCAGCAGGTCAGATGATCAGCTCCTGTCTCACTTCCACAGGTGACATGCTGACAAACCAAACATAGAATTGGAGAAAGCAAGAAAACTTTCTAAGAACATTCACATATATATCCTCAAGGAAACTAAAGGTGATGACTTGAGTCACACCATCCAACAAGTCAGGCAATCCCCACTGGATTTCTAAGGCAGTAAATTTTTACAGAAGTAGATTGCCTCATCTTCCTTCTGTGGAGTGGCTTGTGGGTTTGAGTCACCAACTTTCTGATTAGCGGTCATATGTCTTAGGCACTGTGCCACCAGAGCTCCTTCTAGATAGGCATAAACAAAACAAAAAATCAAACTCACTGCCATCGAGTCAGAGACTAGGATTTACAGTATATCACAAAATGGAGGATGATGGCTAGAATGGCCATATTAAGCAATTCCCTGCACAGTAATGGTATATTTAATATTTGTCATCAACACCAGGAGCTCTGGTGGTGAAGTGCCTGAGGCATTGAATGCTAACCAGAAGGCTGGCAGTTCAAACCCACCAACCACTCCTTGGAAAGAAGGTTGGGCAATCTACTTCTGTTAAGATACCACCTCAGAAACCCAAGGAGAGGTTGCTATGAGTCAGATCTGACTCAAAGACAAGGAGTTTGGTTTTTTGTTCATCAACATCATAATTTGAATGCATTGATTTTTCTTTAGCTTCCTTATTCATTGTCCAGCTTTTGTATGTAAATGAGGTGACGAAAATATTATGGGTTGGGTCACGTGTACTTTAATCCTCAAAATGACATCTTTGCTCTTTAACTCTTTAAAGAGTTATTTTGTAGCAGATTTGCCGAATGCAATATGTCATTTGATTTTGTGACTGGTCCGTCCATGAAATCCAAGTGAAATGTAACTTGACAACTTCAGTAGTTCATCTATCATGATGTTGCTTATTAGCTCAGTTGTAAGCATTAGAAGGTTGGTGGTTCAAACCCACCAGCCACTCTGTGGAACCAAGACTAAGCAATCTACTTCCATAAAGATTTATCGCCTTGGAAACCCAATGAGGGATGCTATGAGTCAGAATAGACTGAATGGCAGTGGGTTTGGATTTTTTGGTTTATAATGAGATGTAATGTATACTGAAAGCTGTAGCCTTTGATTTTCATAATGATAATAACTAATTGTATTGAATAGTTATTAGTTGCCAGACACTCTTGTAAGATGTTTTTTAGTCATTTTACTTTATTCAATTATTATAACAGCACAAATATAACCAGTGGCATTAGAACCAATTCCAACTCATGGCCTCTTCACATATGTGGAATAGAACTACAGCCAGAGGACTTTCAAGGCTGTGACCTCTAAAAAGCAGAAAGTAGGCCTTTCTTCTGAGCCACCTCTGAGTGGGTTTTAACTACCAACCTTATGGTTGGTAATGAAGTGCTTAACAAATTGGGCTACCCTGGGAAATGGCAAAAGAATTAGGTGGTCTTGGACTGGCGAACTGTTTACATAATGATTACAGCCAAGAAAACCCTATGGATCTCAATTTTACTCTGTTACACATGAGGTTGCCATATTCAGAGTCCAACTCTACAGGAACAAATAGTAAGAACAGCACTCACATAAAGAGAGAGCTGGACAGACAGGAATGCAAAGATAAGAAGGGCACAGGGAGGGGGTAGTCACAGGGATGGGGGGGAAGAGAGTGTTTTATGGTTGGGGTTGGTAATCGGGACATGAAATTAAATGTGCATGAACTGTTGATTGTAAAACAAATTTACTCTGTAAATTTGCACCCAAAGTACAATAAAATTTTAAAAATTATATTATTCCCAATATAAAGATGGAGAAAAGGAGGCACCTATAGGTCAAAAAACTTTTCAAAGTCTCTACGTATTTAAAACTATTATATAATAATTTGAAGCCAAACTGGAGGCCAAACATTTAACTGCTATTTATGTTTCCAGAAATGAGGCAGTGGCCTCAGGATTTTGAAATTTCTCATGAAAGCTGTGGGAAGTCACTGTTTAGGATCCTACTTCTCTCATAAGTGTAAAGTTGAAATAAAATTATATACTTCAAAGTTTATTTTAAATTGCAAGACACATATTTTGGTATTATAAATAGAATTTTAAATAATAGATTATTTTCATCAAAGTGATCCTTAGCTTTTTGAAATTTCATTATCAAGTTCAGTGTTTTTATTCTACTCATTTTTAATCTAAGTTGATTTGAATATTTTTAATAACAAATTGCTTGAAGGTATGTACTATACTTATGAAATAGAATTAGTTATTTCTTTTCTATTTTCTTGTGAATATCTAACTACTTCTGAAAATGTAATGGATTGAAGTAAAGGGCTATTAACGTAAAAAAGGGAAAATCAAAGCAATGCAAAATGAAATTAAAAAGATATCTCTGAAAGGAATATAGTAACAATTATTATATAATAACTTTGGCTCTAAATTCTGAGATTTTTTGTATTACAAAGTTTCATAATTCATTTTATGAGATAGAGGAAAATGGACCAATATTTTAAGGGATAAAAACAATTTGAAGGCACTGAATTCCAAAAGAAATTTATCGTATGTTACCCATTTTTTGAATAATGTTTCAAAAAATAAATCTTTCATTTTGATTCTCAATGATATTTCATACAAAGAAACAATGTTAATTAGATGGCAGCATAGTCACATATACCATGCTGCCCCCTACAGCAAAGACCATAGAAACCAAGAAAAACTGACAACAATGACAGTCTTGGAAACTGAGCAGCAAAATGGAAGGGTGAAGAAATAGATCAAATAGCACCCTGAAGAAGAAACTGAATGAAAATAGCAAATGAGAAGATTAATGGATTGCATGGGCCCTGCCAGCTGGCCCAGCAAGGTAGCCATCTAGAAACAAAGAGATTAGTGTTCCAGGATAGCACAGGATAGGAGACAGAGATAACTTGTAGACAAACCCAGAAGGAAGCAAGGTGTCATCTGCAACTCTGTAAATGATGAGCAAAAGATCCTAGTGCTGTCGTCCAAAATCCACCTGACAGCAATGTCACATATCCGCATCCACACAGTTTCAATAAGCTGACTGCACATGCTCTGAAACCCCTTGACCCTCCACCATTGACTGTGATGCCAATTCATGCATTCACAGAGGGCTTACCACATCCAGTTGGATAACACTCACATTGGCTATGGAAACATACTGCCTTGAACTCCAGAGGAAACACTAACTTCCAACACCAACCCAAAAGTCCCCATGAACCCACAATGGCTTTGGAGGGATGTTAACCACTCAATACTTGCCATCCAAAATCTGAGAAAGAATGTGCTCTCCCAATTCCACTCAGTCCAGGAAAGGAAGACATACAAACCTAATCAAAGAGAATTCACATGTGGGTGGGACCCACTCTACCCATTACTGTGAAGACTCATGCCCAGTCAATCATCACCACCAAAGTCACAAATAGACCAGTAACACACAGACACACACACACAAAAAAAAAAGTTAAAATAATGCAAAGCAACAAAGATATTCTAAACCAAAACACAAGAAAACAAGCTACTGATATCAAAATAAAATAAACAACAACAACAAAAAAGAAATCAGGACAAAATAAATAATGAATGAAGAAAGACATAACTACATACTAAAATAAATATGAATATACAAAATAAATATTAAAGATCCATGGAGAAAGAATAAAAACTTGGAAACTGAATAACACTATCCTTTAAAACTACTGAGTTATAGGAGAAGTAAAAAAGAAATTAAAGAATTTCTTGAATCAAAAGAGAATGAAAATACAGCATATAAAAATCTTTGGGAAACAACAAAACCAGTGATCAGAGGACAATTTAAAGCAATAAAATCACACATCAACAAAGAAGAAAGAGTCAAAATCCACACGTTAACCAAACATTAGAAGAAAAGCAGCAAAAAATCATATGTTGTTGTTATATGCCGTCGAGTCGGCCCCAACTCATAGCGACCACTCCTTGGGTTTCCGAGGCAGTATCACTACAGAAGTAGGATTGCCCAACCTTCCTTCCGAGGAGTGGCTGGTGGGTTTGAACCGCCAGCCTTCT
>NW_006921815.1:1609192-1638246 GCF_000298275.1 Orycteropus afer afer
CATAGCGACTCCTCCTTGGGTTGCCGAGGCCGTATCACTACGGAAGTAGGATTGCCCAACCTTCCTTCCGAGGAGTGGCTGGTGGGTTTGAACCGCCAGCCTTCTGGTTAACAGTCAAGTGCCTTACGCACTATGCTACCAGAACTCCTAGTGATATCCCCTCCTAAATCCAAGTTTAGGCAATCTACTTCCATAGTGATATTGCCTTGGAAACCCAAGGAGGGGTTTCTATGAGTCAGATTCGACTTCATGGCAGTGAGTTTGGCTTTGGTTTATCCCTAATGAATATAGACACAAAAATCTTTATATATATATATGTATGTATATATGTATATATGTATATGCTAACCAATAGACTTTGACCACATATCTACAAAATAATACATCATGATCAAATGGGATATATCAGATATGCAAGGATGGTTTGACATTAGAAAAACAATTGATATAATCCATTTTACATAAGTAAAATAAAGGAAAAAAACACATGATCTTATCAACTGATGCAGAAAATGCATTGAATAAAATCCAACACACATTCCTGATAAAAACTCTCAGAAAAATAGCAATGGAATGGAAATTCTTCAACATAATAAAGAATAGACATGTAACACCAACAGCCAACATTATTCTCAATGGAGAGAGACTGAAAGCACTCCCCTTGTGAACAGGAACCAGACAAGGATGTCCTCTATCACTGCTTCTGGTAAACATTGCATTGGAACTCTTAGCCAGAGAAATAAGGCAAAAATGGGAAATCAAAGGCATCCAAATTGGTAAGGAAGGAGTAAAATTATCCTTATTTACAGATGGTATAATCCTATACATAGAAAAACCAAGAGACTCAGCAACAAAGCTACTGGACCTTATTGAAAGATTTAGCATAGTGGTAGGATACAAGATCAACATACAGAAATCAGTTGGATTCCTCTACACCAGCAAAGAGAATGAGACCTCTGAAAAGGAAATAAGAAAATCAATATAATTTACAATACAAAAAAAAAAAAAAAAACACTTACTGCCAATGATTCAGATCCAACTCATAGAGACCACTCCTTGGTTTTCTGAGGTGGTCTCACTACAGAACTAGATTGTACAACCTTCCTTCCAAGGAGTGGCTGGTGGGTTTAAACTACCAGCCTTCTGGTTAGCAGTCAAATGCCTTAGGGGTTATGCCACCAGAGCTCCTGCCATTTACAATACCAAACCAAAACCAAACTCAGTGCCATGGAGTCAGATCCAACTCATAGAGACCCCTCCTCAGGTTTCCAAGGTAGTATCACTACAGAAGTAGATTGCTCAACCTACCTTCCAAGGAGTGGTTTGTGGGTGTGAACCACCAGCCTTCTGGTTAGCAATCAAATGCCTTAGGCACTATGCCACCAGAGCTCCTGCCATTTACAATAGCCAAGAAAAATATAAAATTCTTAGTAATAAATGTTACCAGGGAAAAAAGACCTATATAAAGAAAACTACAAAACTCTACTTCAAGAAACTATGAGATCTACATAAATGGAAGAACATGCCACGCTCATGGAATGACTGCTGTGAAAATTGTCAGTGCTACTCAAAGTAATCTATCAATTCAATGCTATCCTGATCCAGATTTCATCAACATTCTTTAAAGGACATGGCAAAACCAATCACTAGAATTATATGGAAAGGAAAGGGCCCTTAGATAAGCAAAGCACTACAGAAAAAGAACAAAATAGAAGGTTTCACACTCCTGAATCTCAAAATCACTATACAACTATGGTAGTGAAAACAGCCTGGTATTGGTATAACAATAGATACATAGACTATAGAACAGAATTTGGAACCCAGAAATAGATCCATCCACCTATGGTCAGCTGATCTTGGACAAAGGGCAGAAATCCATTAAATGGGGGTGAGACAAATATCCAGGAAAAACTGGTTATCTGTTTGGAGAAAGATGAAACAAGATCTATATCTCACACACCAAATACAACTAACTCCAGATGGATCAAAGACTTAAATGCAAAACTAAAACTATGCAGTTCATCAAAGAGAAAAATAGGGGCAAACTTAAAGGCCCTAGTATATGGCATTAAGAAACTACAAATAATAAGTAAAAATGTACAAATAGCAGAAAATGCACTATATGACTGGGAGTTTCTGAAAATTAAATTATTGCATCAAAAGACTTCCCTAAAGAAGTTAAAAAAGAACCAACAGATTTGGGGAAAATGTTTAGCATTGACATATCTGATAAAGGACTTATCACTGAAATTTGTAGATAATTCCAACACCTCAACATCAAAAAGATAAACAATCTAATGTTAAAATGGGAAGAAGACAAACAGACACTTGACAAAGAAGATATTCAGTCAGTCAACAAACACATGAAGAAAATGTTGAGATAATTACCCATTACCAACCACCCAACTTCTTGCTGTCGAGTCAATTTTGACTCATAGCATCATCTCCTTGGCTTTCTGAGGTGATATCACTATGGAAGTAGATTGCTCAACCTTCCTTCCAAGGAGTGGCTGATGGGTTTGAACTTTCAGCTTCTGGTTAGCTGTCAAATGCCTTAAGCATTATGCCACCAGAGCCCCCCCTTACCCTTTACAGGGTTGCAAATGAAAACAATAATGAGATATCATCTCACCCCAGCAATAATAGCAAAGTTCAATAAGACAGAAACTTACAAATGCTGGCTAGGTTGTACAGAGATTGGGACTCTCATACACTGCTGATGGGACTGTAAATGGTATGATGCTTCCTTAAAAAGTTGTAAATAGTAGCACCACTTGATCCACCAATTCCGTTACTACATATATATCCAAAAGAAGTGAGAACTAGGACATGACTCTATATATGCACACTCATTTTCATCACAGCCCTATTCACAATAACAAAGAGATAGAATCAACCTAAGTGCCCATCAACAGAGGAATGGATAACCAAACTATGAAACATACACACAATGGAATAACATGTAACTCTAAAGAATAATGAAGAATCCATGAAACAACACATAACATAGATTAACATGATAAGCATTATGCTGAGTGAAATAAGTCAATCACAGAAGGATAAATGTTGTATGAGTCTACTATTGTAAAAAGTCATGAAAAAGTTTTCATCTGGAAAGCAACTTTCTTTCTTGGTTACTAGGAGGGGAGGGAAAAGGAGGGAAATTGATAGATAGGTAAGAGACAAGTATTGATTTGGGTGAAGGGAAAGGCAATATACTAACATCAAGTGATCAACACAATATAACACTAAGGAAAAGGAAGACAGAGAGGTGCACAAGAGGTACAAACAGTTAGATCAACACTTTTACAGACACAATATTGCATTATCAGCAATAACAAACATTAATCTATGGGTGGATAAATAGGTAGACAGGTTAAATGATCAGGTATGTATAAGTAAAAGGGAATATACCCATGACCATATATAACTTTAACAGACAATATTTCTACACACATATTTGTATGTGTTGTAAGAAAACCATATATATAACAGAGCTAATGGGGCAAAGTTGTAACTTCTTAGTCACAGCCAGCCACCCTGAGGGAATGAGTCACAAACTTGGAACCATTGTTGTGGGGAATATCAAACTCAATTGGCACAACATACTACACAATGCAGGTCAGCTGTGAAGGAACTCTTTCAAGTGCTGAGGAGCAAGGATGTCTCCTTGAGGACTAAGGTGCGCTTGACACAAGCCATGATATTTCCAACACCTCATATGCATGTGAGAGCTGGACAATGAATGAATAAGGAAGACTGAGGAAGAGTTGATGCTTTTGAGTTGTGGTGCTGGTGAAGAATGCTGAAGCTACCATGGATTGCCAAAAGAACCAACGGATCTGTCCTGGAGGAAGTTCAGCCAAGATGCTCCTTGGAAGCGAGAATGGCCAGACTTCATCTCACCTACTTTGGTCATGTTGTCAGAGGAGACCATTCCCTGGAGAAGGATGTCATGCTTGGTAAAGTGGAGGGTCAACGAAGGAGGGGAAGGCCTTCAATGAGATGGATTGACACAGTAGCTGCAACAATGGGCTCAAGTATAGCAAGGATCATGGAGCTGGCGCGGGATTAGGTGGTGTTTTGTTCTGCTGTGCATGGGGTAGCTATGAGTCAGAAATGACTCCACAGCACCTAACAACAACAACTACACAAAAACATTTTATTTTTTTTATTTCTGTGAGTAGCAATTGAGCTCTTAAAAGCTTGCAAGCAGGCATCTAAAATGCAAAAATTGGTCTCTCTTTATGTGGAGCAAAGAGGAATGAACAAAACCCAAAACACATGAAGACAATTATTCTAAGGGACGAGTGGCACATGCAAACATTAGCATAGATGACCTTTAGACTAGAGGAACTAGGTGGTGCTGGCTACTGTTGTCCACCACTCTCAAAAAGATCAAGTAAGAGATCCTGGGTTGAGTGGGAGAAAAATGTGGAACAAAATTCAAAATCATAAAAAAAAAATTCTAAGCTTACTGGTCTGACAGTGACTGTTGAAACCCCTGAGGCTATATGACTCCTAATCACTCTTCAGAGCTGGAATTCAATTCTCTCCTGTGGCTTCCAGCCAAACAATAGACAGGGATATAAGGTTAACAATTACACCAAGTAGGTACACTCAGAACAACCAACCATGGGAGATCAGAAAGGCAGTATATGCACAGGGAGATAGCTCACAAGGCAGGGATGCATGGGAAAGAAGGACACAGGGAAAAAGTAACCACAGGGAAGAATTGGGAAGAGAGCTGTTACATCATGGGGAGTACAAACAATGTCATGAAACAAAATGTGTATGAACTGCTACATGGAAAATGCATTTGCTCTATAAACTTTCCCCTAAATATATGTGTGTGTGTGTGTATACATACATATATGTATATACATATATGTATATATATACATACATATATACTTATATATACACACACACACATACATATACACACAGAGAGGGAAACATGCATTTAGGTATATATATACACAGAGAGGGAAAAAGAAAGAAAGAGAGAGAACATAATGCCTCAGCAGGAAATAACAAATAATGAAGAAACAGGAGAAGATGGTCCAACCAAGTGAGAAAAATAAAGAGACAGAAAACCTTCCTAAGGAAAAATTGGTAATAGAGCTACCTGATAAGTAATTCAAAAGACTTATACTTAGGCTTCTTAAGGAGATCAAGGAAAACATAAGAAAAAACTCTAAAATAATTCAGCTAAACAATACAAGAACAAAATGACAATCTAAATAGACAATTAGTACCTATATAAAAACAATAACTGGAAATCCAGAACACTACCAGTAAAATATCAGAAACTGATATCTTAATGGAAGGACAGAAATAGAAGAATCAGTGAAATAGAGGACAAATCCCATGATATTAGTTTGTTTCAGGAAAATTGGAGAACAAAAAATAAAGAAAATGTAAGGGTTAGATGGGACACCATGAAGAGGAATAAGTTTTCATATTAAGAATTCCAGGAGGAGGGGAAAAAAAGTATATAGAGAATTTTGAAAGATATATTGGTAGAAATTTTCCCAAATATCATAAAAGATGAGGTTTCCATCCAAGAAGCTCAATGAATCCTATACAGGATAGATTATAAAAGAAACTCATCAAGATGTATCATAATCAAACTTTCCAAAACAACAAAAGAATTCTGAGAGTAGCTCACGAAAAGTGAAATATAATGTACAAAGGGAAACTTCTGCTAAGATGGAGGAATAAGCAAACAATCTCTACAGACCCTCTTTAATGAAGGAAAGAGGAACCAATTGATAGAGATACAGAAGATAATCCTGGAGCCCTGAGCTTTGAAAGGAAGTATACAGAAGGGGATTAGACACCAATTAGTGGAAAAACCTGAATGAAAACAGTGAGTATGGAGATGATCAGAGCAATGGACTGTCAGCCGCTCTGACAGGACTGACAGCGTGAATATTTCCAAATGGTGTCGGGACCTGAGAATTGACCAAAAGATCAGCCCTGGGCACCAAGTGTTGCAGGGATGACAGTGCTGGTGGCCTATGACTAGAAAGGGACAACCAGAAAAGAAACAACCTAAGCTATGGACTTTTGGCTGTCCAGAAGGCACAGCCATTTTGATTGTTTAAATATGTTGGCCATTTTAGATATATAAAGTGATCAAGGGTACAGCCATTTTGAATGCTTACAAGAGGTGGGCTTTTTGGATTTTAAAGTGACAGCTTTCACATTTGGATTCCAGAGACCTAAGAATAGGCTTCATTTGCCAAAGATGGCAGGGACAAAAGGGAGGCAAACAAAGACAAAGGAGTCAGATGGTGAGTGTATAAATGCTACCAACTAATGAATAGAGGAGCACAGCACAGTACCCTGCTTATGTAGATAGCATACAAACAAAACAAATAAAGTGAAAATCGTGGGCAAGTCACTCCAACATACAATCACCAATTACATATAAACACAAAAATGTCACAGTGCCTCAGAGACAACAGTGCACATAATGAAGCAAGATAAAACAGGAGAAGCAAGAAACTAAGTTATAAACCCAAAACACATCCCTTAGGAAGATGCAGCATTGGAACTCTCTGATAAGGAATTCAAAAGAATTATATTCAGGTACCTTCTGCAAACTGAGAGACAAATCAAGGAAAACACTGACAAAATTGAGGAAAACACATAGAAAACCCTAGAACAATTTCAAAAGACAATAAAAGAACAAAATGACAGAATAAATGAAAAATTAGAAATGATACAAAATCTACACACAGAAATACAGAAGATTAATACTAAATTTTCAGAAATAGATAATTCATTGAATGGGCAAAACAGTAGAACTGAATCAATGGAAAACAGAATTAGTGAGACTGAAGGCAAATATCTCACTACTTCCTTGGAAAAGGAACAATCAGAAAAAAGATCAAAATAAAATTAAGGAAGCCTAAGGCTCATGTGGGATACCATCAAAAGGAATCTTATGTGTCATTGGAATTCCAGAACAGGAATTAAAAAATAAAACCACAGAAAAAATTGTCAAATATTTGCTGGAAGAGAATTTTCCTGGTATGATAAAAATGAGAATATATCCATTCAAGAAGTCCAAGAACCCCAAACAGGATAGACCCCCCAAAAGAAAATCACAAAGACATGTTATCATCAAACTCTCCAAAACCAAAGACAAAGAAAATCCTGAAAGCAGCACAGGGAAAATGAAAAGTTACCTACAAGGGACAATGGATAAGACTAAGTTCGCATTTCTCAGCAGAAACCATCCAGGCAAGAAGACAATGGGATGATATATATAAAACCCTGAAAGAGAAAAATTTCCAACCACTAATTATATACCCAACAAAATTGTCCCTCAAGTATGATGGTGAAATTAGGACATTTCCATGGAGATAAGCAGAAATGAAGGGAATTTGTTAAAACCAGATCAACCTTACAAGAGATGCTAAAGGGAGTCCTTTGGGCAGAGAACCAACACTGCAAACAACAAATGACCATTAACACACATAATGACATAACCCAGAAACCAAACCAGTTATAGAAGTATCCAAAGTAAATAAGCCTACAAGATTGTAAACACGGAACCAGAGACATCAATTGACAAAGAAAACTACAAACCAAAAAGAGGAAAAAAAGAACTGTAGTTACAGAACTTCTAAGTGGTAGAATGGATTGTTCTAAACTTGGGAAGAAATTATAACTCACAGGGTAACCTCAAAGAAAAATGATCAACCTTCACAGCAAAATAAAAAAGAGGACCAGTACAAAATTTAGCAAATATTAAAGCAATAGTAATGAAGGATGTGATAACACGATTCATAAACAAAATGAGCTCAGCACAGAAAATTATATGGAACAAAGAAATCAACACCATGAAAAAGCACATAACAAAATGACAGCAAAATTCATACTTGACCATAAATACATATCTGACAAGGGATTTATCTCTAAAATTTACAGAAAAGCCCAACACCTCAACTACAAAAAGATTAACAATCCAATTAAAGACATGAATGGACACTTCACCAAAGAGGTCATTCAGGCCGCCAGCAAATACATGAAGAATTCATTGCAGCACTAGTTACAATAACAAAAAGATGGAAATAACCTATATGCACATCAACAGAAGAATAGATAACCAAACTGTTGTATATACACACAACGGAATACTGTGCAACCTTAAAGAATAACATAGAATCTGTAAAACACCACATAACATGGATGAACTTGGAGGCTATTATGCGAAATGAAAGAAGTCAATCACAGATGGACAAACATAGTATTAGTTCATTATTGTAAAAAGTCAAGGAAATGTTTATATATGAAAGGGAACTTTCTTTGTTGGTTACCAGGGGTGGGAGGGGAGGAGAGGGAACACTGAGAAAAAAAAAAAAAATGCATTAACCCATGTCACTTTAGACTTGTGTATTTCATTGTACAAGAACACGTGAATTATATTTCAATAAAATGCATTTTGTACACACACACACACATACACACAAAGCAGTATCAATAAGGCTATGAAATGATTTCACATCAGAAACCATGCAGGCAAGAAGGAAATAGGATGACATATATAAAGTCCCAAAACAGAAGATTAACCAACTAAGAATCATGTATTCAGCAAAATTGTCTTTCAAAAGTGATAAGGAAACTAGGACATTCCCAGATAAGCAGAAATTAAGGGGAATTGTACAAACCAGATGCTTTGGTTACCTAGTGCCATTTTGACAGGAATATGCCACAAACAGGATGGCTTTAACAAAGAAGAGTTTATTCTCTTACAGTTTGGAGACTTTAAGAGAAAGTTCAAAGTTCCAGGTTCTAGGGAGGGCCTGGGTGAAAATCCCTCTACCTCGGGCTTTAGCTCTGCCTCCTGTTCCTGGCCCACTGAAGCTGGAGGCTTTTCTTCACTCAGACAGCTGCTGGCTGCTGAGGCAGACAAACCCAAGGTCAACAAGTACAAAGCCATTGTCCTAATGTTACCAAATATTTCTCTAATTCAACTCCAGAAGAAGTCCCAAGATCAACAGAGCAACGCAGGCTACTGAACAACAACTTGGCTATATGCAGGGTTCAAATGTGCCAAAAAAACTAGAAACCTTCCTCAAAGTTGCTCCTTATATACTGGAAGCATCCCACATTCCTTCTTCAAGCATCTACTTAGCTGTTCCAGTAGATTACACCATGGAACTGATTGCCAGTCTCACCACGGGAAATAACTACATCCAGCTGCCCAGCCATTCAACCAGGCCCAGCCAAGTTGACAAGAACCTTAACTACCACTCCAGATAAGTCTTAAAAGACATATTAATAGGAGTCCATTCGACAGAGAAACAATAACATCAGGAAACAACCTGAGATAAGGTTATATAACAGCATCACTAAGATACAACACAGATAAAGTCTTCACAGGAGTAAAAGAAAGCTGCAAACTTGTAACAGAGAACCAGAAATGGTAAACTGCATATAACAACACCTTTAAAACAAAACGGGAATAATTGGTGTAATTGTAGGACTTACATGTGGAGAGGAAGTCAAGGCAATATCAAGATATATCAGATTGTTTTAAGCTTAGAAAGATAAAGGCGAATTTCAAGTAACCACAAAGAAAATTAATAAATTTATTTACTAAAATACAGATAAAAGTTCATCAAAAAGACTGAGTAAACACAAAACCAACTAATGATAGAGAAAGGAAATCCATATACAAAAGGATCAACACTGAAAATTAGTGAAACAAAGTAACACCACCACCAACAACAAAAATTTAACAATACACAGGCATAAGCAATAACAAACTGGCAGTAGTGAATTCATACCTATAAATAATTACACTGAACGTAAATGAATTAAATATACAATCAAGAGGCAGAGAGTGGCAAATGGATTAAAGATAAATGCCTTATCAAATGCTGCAAACCAGAGACACATTTAGACATATCTGAAAACAGTAACTAAAAGAGAGCAGAAATGGTAATTAAAGCCTATGATAAAATAGCCTTTAAGTCAAAAGCCATTATGCGATATAAACAAGGGCATTATATAATGACTAAAGTGTTAATCCACCAAGAAGCGATGAATTTATTGCTGTTGAGTCAATTCCAATTCGTAGCAATCCTACAGAACAGAGTAGAACCTCTCCACAGGGTTTCCAAAGCTATAACTTTTTTTTTTCTTTAAATTTTTATTGTGATTTGGGTGAAAGTTTACAGAGGAAATTCATTTTCCATGTGGCAGTTTAGATATACTTTGTCTCATGGGATTGACTGCAACATCCCATAATGCAACAGCTCTCTTTCCACTTCCTCCTCATAGTTACC
Source organism: Orycteropus afer afer (assembly GCF_000298275.1). Classification (NCBI taxonomy): domain Eukaryota; kingdom Metazoa; phylum Chordata; class Mammalia; order Tubulidentata; family Orycteropodidae; genus Orycteropus; species Orycteropus afer. The sequence goes on from NW_006921815.1 coordinate 1,619,503, forward strand.
TCTTCCCTCTATCTTTCCCTCCCATGCAGTCCTGCCCCCTGAGCTGTATCCCAGTCCATACACAGACTTTCTATTCTCCCATGATTGATCTCTACAAGGAATATATCTACCTAATGTGAATGTTCAGCTCATTTGTCTGCCTTTTATTTGGCTGGAAGCCATAGGCATGGGTTCAATTCCAGACCTGAAGGGCAGCTAGAGGCCATAGATTCAGGGGTTCCACCAGGCTCTATCAGGCAAGCAAATCTGTTTCCTTTTTTTTTTTTTTTTTATGATTTTGAGTTTTGTTCCACATTGTTCTCCCACTCTATCCAGGATCTCCTACATAGATTTCCCTCCAAGTGGTTGGCAGTGGTTGCTAGGCACCATCTAATTCTTCTTTTTCTCATAGTCATTAGGCTGAAGATCACATGGTGTACCAGTCCCTTGGACTAACTGTTTCCATGCGTCTTTGGTTTTCTTCGTTTTTCTTTGCTCTGGGTGAGGAGAGACCCATTGTTGCATCTAGATGGCTGCTTACAAGCTTTTAAGATCCCAGTTGCTACTCGCAAGGCTGTAAATTTCTGTTGAAACAGGCTGTCACCTCTTTTTCCCACAAAGTGGCTGGTGGGTTTGAATCACCAACCTTTCGGTTACTGACCCACCATTTATAACCACTGAGCCACTAGGGCAAGAAGCCATAACCATAATAAATATATATGCACTTGATGATAAAGCACCAAAATACAAATAATAATAATAATAAATAACAGAATTGAAAAGAGAAATAGACAGTTCTACAAGAACAGTAGGAGATTTTAACACATCACTTTTGATGACGGACAGAACTAGAAAAACTCAACAAAGATACAGAAGATATAAACATCACAATCAACCAACCTTTCATCATAGACTTATACAGAGCACACCACCCAATAGCAACACAATACACATTCTTTTCCAACACATGTGGATCGTTCTCCAAAATAGACCATCTTTTAGGACATAAAGCAAGCCTTAATAAATTCAAAATATCAAAATAATACAAAGCATCTTCTCTGACCATAACACTATAAAACCAAAGATCAATAATGGAAAAAACAAGGAAAAAACTTAATACCTGGAAACTGAAAATCATCTTACTTAAAAACTATTGGGTAACAAAATAAATTTGAAACTGAACTTAAAAAAATTCTTAAAAATCAAATTAAAATGAAAACACATCACACCAAACCTTCTAAGACATGACAAAAGCAGTTCTTAGAGGAGAATTTATGGAGGGGGGGGGGGCACACATTAGGAAAAAAAAAAAAAAAGAGAGAGAGAGAAAGAAAGGTCTAAAAGCAATAACTTAACCTGACAGAAATAGAAAAAGAACAGCCAAAGACCACAGTTACCAAAAGAAGGGAAATAATAAAGGTCAGGGAAGAAATAAATGAAATAGAAGACAGAAAAACAATAGGAAAAAAATCAACAAGACTAGAAATTGCTCTTTGAGAGGACCAATAAAATTGACAAATCACTGGACAAATTGACAAATGAAAAGATGCAAATAACCAAAGAAATGAAAAGGAAGATATCACAAGAGAACCAAGTAAGATAAACAGGATCATAACAGAACACCACAAAAATTTTTGCTGCAATAAAGTTGAAAAACTAGAAGCAATGGACCAAATTGTAGAAACACACTACCTAAGGAAACTAATACAAACAGAGATAGAAAATCTTAACAGATCAGTAACAAAAGAAGAAATTGAATAATAATAATAAAAAAAAAACCTCCAAGCTAAAAAAAAAGCCCTAGCCCAGATAGCTTCATTGTAGAATTCTACCAAACATTCAGAAAAGTGTTGATACCAATTCAACTCAAAATAATTCCATGATATAGAAATGGAAGGAATATTCCCAAATTCATTCTATGAAATTAGCCTCACCCTGATACCAAAGTTGGGAAAAGGCATCAAAAGAAAGAAATTACAGAGCAATACCCCTCTTGAGTACAGACAAAATTTCCCAATAAAATTCTTGCCAAAAAAATTCAAGTGTACCAAAAAATTACACATCATGATCAAGTAGGATTCACACCAGGGATGCAATTTTGGTTCGACATTAAAAAAATTAATCAACGTAATTTACCACATATATAAAACCAAGGAAAAGAATCACAAGGTCATCTCAATTGATACAGAAAAAAAAACATTTTATAAAACACAGCACCCATCCCTGAGAAAAATTATCAGAAAAATAGAAATAGAATGGAAATTCCTCAATGTAATTAAGGACCTATATCCAAAACCAACAGCCAAAATTATTCTCAATGGAGAAAGATTGTGAACATTCCCCTTGAGAACGGGCAAAAGATAGGAAAGTTTTTTCTCACCATTCTTATTCAATACTGTAGTAGAAGTCTTAGTTACAGCAATAAGGCAAGACAGGGAAATGCAGAGTATCTAAATTAGAAAAGAAGAAGTAAAACCCTCTCTGTTAGCAAATGGTTTGATCCTGTATAAAGAAAATCCCAGAAACTCCATAAGAAAGATATTGGAACTAGTAGAAGGATTCAGTAAATTGGCAGGGTAAAAGATGAATGCAAAAAAAAAATAAATAAATAATTGGTTTCCTCTTCATTAACAAGGAGAACACCAAAAAGGAAATCAAGAAAACAATACCATTTACAATAGCCTAGGAAAAGATGTCTGTGGCATACATATTTTATTTTCTCTAATAACTGTCAAGAACAGTCTTAGGCAACTCACTATAACTTCAAAACATCTTTTAGAGAATAGTGAATGGCCACTGGAGAAACAGAGCACTAATGCATAGAAATTTCAAAATATTTCTATAAAACATAAGAAGCTCTGATAATTGAGTAAACTAATAAAATAATTAAAACACTATGTGAGAGGTTTTTGAAAAAGCTAATAGGTATTTTATAATTTTCACAAGAAACCAAATAAAGAAATTTTATTTGAAAATCTTCACTAATTATTAATCTATATATTTTTTTAAATGAAGAGAAGGGAGAAAAGATAAAGATGTATTCCTAATCCTATTTGTAATATTCATGTTAGGACAAGCAGCATTAGGCATATTAATGTGTTTGCTTCTCCTCTAATTTACGTTTTCCTTCCTTCTTTAATGAGATCTGCTCTACAGACCATAAAATAATTGTTATGGTAAACTGACTTTTTAAAATTAGCTACACACCAGTTGGTCCAGAAACCTATTCCTCTAGACCACTCATGCACAAAATACCTTTGTGTGAAACCCTTTCCAAATGTGTAATGACTGGAGTAAGTCCAGAAGTTTGCCTGCAGAGTCTCTCCGCATGCCTATCAGTGGGAGTAGTCTTACAATTTCTTTTCCTAAGAAGCATTACCATGAGACTCTCTGTCAAGCAGCCATGCTCAAACTTCTCACAAATCGACACTGAGAGTACCATTCAACCCAGTGCTCTTTCCAAAGAACTTGTTTTCTTTAATCTGCTATGAGATGCTACCTGACCCAGTGTCTGGTTATATGGCACAGTGTTTGAGGTGTTTGAGGCAGAACCTCCTCAAAGACTCTCAGGTGAACAACAGGTTTATTTACATCGACAGATCTAGCCTGTCCTTAGAACCATTAACTCATCGCTCCGTACATTTACACACTGTTTTCCCGATGTTAACTCTCACACTGTGATTGTTGTTCCACTGCAGTGATCCCTGATAAGGAGGCAGGCTGAGTTAGGAGTGATTGCCCCTCTCCTTTCCACAAAACTGAGAAACAGAAGCTTGTAGTATCTCCAAGGCTCACAAGAATATAAACACAATTCAGCACTTGCAGTGTTTTAAAGAAAGAGTTTCAAAGTCATGGTGGAAAAGGGGGGATGAGATGAAGCACACAGGCTCATTTTCTTCTACCGAACACGCTTCTAAATCAAAGGACTAACAGGGCTAAATGTGCTCCAAGTAGTTACTGATTAACATAAATATTTTTGAAGTGTTCCAATTTGTGTTCATGGAAGCATCCTGCAGATCTGGAAGAAAAACGAAGCTTTGCTTTAAAACAATTAATATTGGTATCTTTTGTAACACTTAAATACTCTAAGGGAAATAAACTGAAACAATCAAGGGAAGCTTAACATTACTTAGCACATATTACATTATTCTATAGAATACTCTCTCTCTTTTCATTTCCTCTTGAGCACATTATAGTTCATTGTGCAAAAGATTATTAATTTCTCTATCTACACTGACAAATAAATTATCCTTGAGTATATTTTAGGGCATTTAAATTAAGGGCATGGGCATTGGTTTATTTAATTAATTTGATAAATATATATTAAAAGACTTCTAAGTGCAGACCTTGTGCCAGGCACAAGGAATTTAGTAATGGACAAAACTGACATACAGTAATGGTTACGATTATGTGTCAACTTGGCTGGCCCATGATTCCCAGTGGTTTGACAATTAGGATGTAGTCATCCACCATGATGAGATGTGATTTAAAGTAATCACCTCCATGATGAGAGTTGCTATGAGCAGCAATCAGTTGAAAGAGTTTCCTTGCTTGTGCTGCCTGCATCCAATATATATGGACATTCTGGCAAAGAACTCGGCTTTTGCTCAATCTGGATCCTGCATCTGGCTTGTCAGTACCTGACCTCTGGCTTTTTGGACTTGAGCAAGCAGTCTGCCATAGTGTCTGCCACTCTTGGATTTGTCAGCCTCCGGAGTCAATGAGACAGCAGCTTGCCACCTGAACTGCCAATCTTGGGTTCTTCAGCACCTGCAGCTACACATGTCAGGAGAAATGTACAGCCTAGTTTCTCTTCAGCTCCATGGACTTAAGACTTGCCAGCCTCTAAAATCATATGAGCCATTTTCCTTGAGAGAGAGAGACAGACAGACAGACAGACAGATAGATGATAGATAGAGACAGAGATATATATTGTTGTTGTTAGGTGCCTTCAAATAGGCTCTGTGACCCTATGTACGACATAACAAAACACTGCCTGATTATGCACCATCCTCACAATCCTTGCTATGTTTAAACCCATCTTTGTGGCTACTATGTCAGTCTCTCTCGTAGAGGTACTTCCTCTTTCTCTCTGACCCTCCACTTCACCAAGCATGATATCCTTCTCCAGGGACTGGTCCCTTCTGACAATGTGACCAAAGTAGTGGCCATTCTCCTTTCTAAGGTATATTCTGGCTGTACTTCTTTTAGGATAGACTTGTTCATTCTTCTGGCATTCCATGTTATTTTCAAGATTCTTCGCCAATACCACAACTAAAAAGCATCATTTTTTCCTTGATTTTCCTTTTTCATTGTCCAACTTTTACATGCTTATGAGACAATTGAAAATACCATTATGTGGGTCAGGTGCACTTTAGTCTTCAAAGTAACATCTTTGCTATTCAACATTTTAAAGATGACTTTTGCAGCAGATTTATTCAGTGCAATAAGACATTTGATTTCTTGACTACTGTTTCCCTAAGTGTTGATTTTGGATCCAAGTAAAATGAAACCTTTGACAGCTTCAATCTTTTCTCCATTTATCATGATGATACTTATTGGTCCAGTTGTAAGATTTTTTGTTTTCTCTATGTTGAGGTGTAATCCATACTGAAGACCATAGTCCTTGATCTTCATCAGTAAGTGCTTCAAATTATCTTCACTTTCAGCAAGCAAGGTTGTGTCATGTACATATTGCGGGTTATTAATGAGCCTCTTCCAGTCCTGTTGCCTCATTCTGCTTCTTATACTCTGGCTTCTCAGATAATTTGCTCAACATACAGATTGAATAAGTATGGTGAAAGGATACAACCCTGATACACACCCTTCTTGATTTTAAACCATGCAGTAATCCCCTGTTCTGTTCAAATTATAGTCTCTTTGTCTATATACAATTACCTCATAAGCACAATTAAGTGTTCTGAAATTTCTATTCTTTACAATGTTATCCATAATTTCTTATGATCCACATAACTGAATGCCTTTACATAGTAAAGAAAACACAGGTAAACATCTTTCTACTATTCTTTACTCTCAGCTAACATTCATCTGACATCAGCAATGATATCCCCCATTCCACTTCCTTTTCTGAATATGGGTTACATTTCTGAAAGTCCTCTATATTTACATGTAAGACATTTGTCTGCTAATCAGAAAGTTCAAATCCACCAGCCACTCCACATAAAGAAGATGGGGCAATCTACTTCCATAATGATTTATAACTTCAGAAACACAATGAGGTTGGCTATGAGTCGAAATCTACTCAATGGGAGTGAGGTATATAAGTTTGCTTTATATGTCTGTGTGTGTGTGTGTGTGTGTTTCCATCACTGATTTTGCTACTCTAGAAAACCCAGCCTATGACACACATATTGGAAGCTATTTGTGCATATATTATTTCTTTTAAGTAAGGTCTATATATTGATAGCACTGTAGAAGCAATAAAATTTGGCATCCTCTAATTTTGTATTAATTGAATATTTGATATCAAGAAGCTTGTCAAGTGTCAATAAAGATTTGTGTTAGATTGCATCACCTCAGGAAAGATTCAATACTGTCGCCTAAATTACTGAAAATTTATACACCAAGAGGTCAGACTATTAAGAGTCTGGCAGATCAAAGTATAGATTTACAAAAATATCCAATAACCCACTGCCATCCACTCAATTCTGACTCATTGTGACCCTATAGGACAGAGTAGAACTGCCCTAAAGGGTTATAAGGCTATAATCTTTACAGAAGCAGACTGCTTTATCTTTCTCCTATGGAGAGGCTGGTGGGTTCAGACCACTGACCTTCTGGTTAGTAGTCATATGTTTTAACTACTGCACCAGAAGATCTCCATAAACTATCTAATAGGCAAACATAATTGTGTAGTACAATTTCCAATAGAGGAAAATTATGAAATAAGTTTTTTCACATTAGACATTACTGTAAAGACACATATTTATTCATCCTAAAGAAAACAAAGAAAAGTCATGATTCACTTTCCAGACCTTTGCTTTATGGCTGACTACCAGAAAATGAGATGAGTAGTGAATAATCCATAGAAGGACGTTGCAAATGTGAGATGACATAATGGAGAAGGTGAAATGGGACAACAGACAGATCAATATTTATATTTTCAATTTTTAAAACATAGGGAAAGACACAAAGCAGGTAAAGTAAAAGTATCTGCAGCAAGCATCAAACTTCAGAACTCAACAAGGTTTTTGAGTATATTTCTGAGATTTGAATATATAATGTACTTACAAAATATGTCTATCATTTTTTGATATAGGTTAACTATCACATATCTTATGTAGATTAACTATGTTACATTTTAAATGTAGTCTAAAGGCCATTAGTTACATGTGAAAATATGAGATTAGAACCAATACCACATTGCTAATGTTTTGGCTTTCATTCCATCTTCTTTTGCTAGATCATATTGGCTTTCCATCTTTCCAGTTGCCAGGAAGTGAATTTGGCTTAGGTTAGGATAATCACAGTGTGAAAATCATATGTAATGATAATAACACCTAATAATAACTGCACCTGTGTAGCAGTGACTCTGTCCAGTGGCAAAGAACAAGGGACTACAACTCATACATAGGATCATACATTAAACATAATAGCTAAAGAAAGAAAGGACTCAGATGCAAATTTTAAAAACGATGAACAAAATACAGTGTCATTGAGATATATATGTTAAAGCATAGTTGAGTTGTAGTTTATGGGTCACAATAGCATCCTAGAAGGACTGTGTATGTGTGAGTGCTTGTATCATGGGGAAGGTGCACAAAGATTTGCAGAAGATGCTAGAGAATTCAGGTAGGTAGTGATCCACATCAGTCTGCATTTGATTGCAGGTAACAAATCAGCAAGTGTGGGTCTGTTCTGCAAATCTTTGGAGTATCTAGTCTTCAGTTAGCTTCATCTAATTTCAATCAATTGTTGTTGATTCTGAAGAGTGAAATGATTTCTTAGAGAATTGAGAAGAAAAGAATCAGAGATAATAACTAAGCTTAATGCTTATCTCTTAATAAATATAGCAAGTGGTGTATTTACAGGCAAATCTTTAATGTCTATATTTTCAGAAAAGTTACCTGTCTGCCTTTGAAAAAACAAACTTTGCTTTCAACAAATATAGCTCGACACATCTTACAACTATCTGAAAATAGTCGTGTTATCAGCAAAGAACACTCGAGACAATGAATTGTTCTAAATATACAAAATTCATTCACCTTAAATGCATATGAAAAATATCTGAAAAAGGAAGCTATAATAAACATTTTTCCTTTACAATCAGACTCTCGGCAAACTTCATATATTTTTGAAGCATACAGAAACTTTAAATGTTATATAAAATTGATCATCTGAGAAAAGAACTATTGAATGGCCCAAAACTATAATTTTGGCTTTCTCCCAGCTATAATGATGGTTAACAATGTGCCAAAGGGACAAGGAAGCTGCATCTTCTGACCTCCTCTAATCTCATAAGAGGAAGACAGAATTTCCATCAGTAGCTCAAAGGCTATCCCTATGAGGCCAGACATGCCACCTCCTTCCAGCCCTTTCACCAACCCTGACACCAACTGTTCCTCCTGCAGAACCTGCCACCTTTCTTCTGGATTTGATAATTCACTGCAGTGGCCACACAGAACTCACAGATTATGGGTTAATTAAGGAAGAAACAGGCTACAACTCAAGTTCAGGAACACACTCAGTCTCTCTCAGCCCACTGTCTCTCAGCCAACAGTATCCCTCAGTCTCTCTCAGCAGTGAGTGTGTGTTGAGGTCTCTCTCAGCAGTGCATGTCTCTCTATCTTGGCAGTGTGTGTCTCTCATGCCTCTCAGGAGCAGTTTTCTATCAGCAGCATGTCTTTCTCAGCTAGCAGTCAAAGAGACTTCTGCCTCTAGAAGGGCTCCTTTTGAGCCCAGCGTAGTGACCACTAACCAATCCTTAGATCAGAATCCTATATACCTGAGAGAGAGAGAGAGAGAATTTCCCAGAAGATTGCTTCATGCTGGCGCAACAGATATACCCCAGATGGATAACTTTAGAAATCAGGACCTACTCAGTTGCTCATGGCAAATTCTACCACAGAGTTTACAAAGACTCATGGCTAGAAAAGCCACACTATGTAATTTATACCACACAATGGCATAGGTTGGGCATAAACGGAAGTAGGGAAGTCAATCTTCTCTCCAAAATGTCAAAGATTTCAGTAGTGGATCAACATGTTCAATTAATGGCAACGAGTATTTGGTTCCTAAAATAAAATGAAATGTAGTTAATATTACTGAAAAGGAGTAGCAAATTAAATATAGAACATGTAATATTTTATGACATTGTCCTTTCAATTATGCATTTGTACACTGAATCATTATGTATTATATTGTATTCATTATGTATTCATCACGTATTGTTGTTATGTGCCGTCGAGTCGGCCCCGACTCATAGCCACCCCTCCTTGGGTTTCCGAGGCAGTATCACTACGGAAGTAGGATTGCCCAACCTTCCTTCCGAGGAGTGGCTGGTGGGTTTGAACCGCCAGCCTTCTGGTTAGCAGTCAAGTGCTTTAGCCACTATGCTACCAGAGCTCCTATTCATCACGTATATTATATTGTATTATGTATTATATTGTATTCATATATAAAATATGAATATCTTATTATGAGTTTGTGTCAAAAATGTTGGAAGTGATAAAGAAATGTAAGTGGGAAAATAGTAACCCTATCCTTCAGGCCATGTCTTAGAACATTCTATTTTTTTTAATTCAAGGGTTCTATGAATCTTGCTTTTTATCTGATTTCAACTACTTGAAAACTTAGGAAATAAATATGGTGAAATGTATTTGTCTAATGTTCACCTCTCTAGGGATGATTCTGCCAAATAAAGTATTAAATTCCTTCCAAGACTTACCTTCTAAAACTCTAACTTACAGGTTTTGCTCCAAAGAAGTAAAACTCAATGAAAATATCAGTTGTTATCAGTAAGCAGTAATATTATTCATTTTCAGTTAATCATGTCACCAAGCCTCAACAATCCTAAACACTCCATCATTACAATTTTAAAACAGCTTTAAAAGAAAAGCTCAAATGAGTCAGATTTCTTTTCTTCTTTATCTGCTTCAGGCAATGAAAGAATTTGCTGTGTTTCAATGAGACATTTGAAATTTCCCTTATTTAAATTGTCCCAACTTCAAAGTGTTTAAAATACAAATCCATCTTTGTTTGGCAATCTAAATGTCAAAAAGTTATCAAGGGAACAAAGTCCACCTTCAGCTTAATAAATAATACTTTTTACAAAAGACATTTCCATTATCTTCAGATAAAGTAAACTCTATAAACAATCACTACAATATGGAATTCAAATTATCTAGTTATTTAAAAAGTCAGAAAATAAAGAATATTAAAAAACTGCTAAGACACAAAAATATGAAAACTCAGCTCAAGAATTTGTAATGCAACTCCCAGAACTGACACATAAGACCATAAAGGGTTTTGGAATAATAGAACAGAGATTGACAATTCTGCCTTTCACTCTCTTTTTCACAGAAAGAAAGTATCATTGGATGCACTTTGGGTCTTGACTTCCTGTTTGGAAAAGGAACTTCGAGAACTTGTCACTTTCTACTTGAAATCTGGTTTTGTACAAGGATCTACTGAATGGAAATTAGTCTTTATTTCTAGCTCATGTATTGTTCGGTGCTAAGAGAGAGAAATCAGGCCAGTAGAGTTTTGAAAGAAAGTTTATTAAAGCATCTGCATGAAGACATCTGCTAGTTGTTGACTAGTTTGAGCTCAACAATGGATCAGCCCCAAGCTGGGGAAGCTGGGAGGTTTAAGTAGGGCGGCAGGAAGTTTATCACCAGTTCTATTGTGGGTGAGTAGACCACATATGTCTTAGTAGCAATAGTCAAGACAGTAGATGTTCATCTGTGCTCTTGGAAACTGTAAGCTTCAGTCATTCTTTGTGGTTCTGTCTGTCTTGTCTACCTGTTCTTAGAATTTGGTTGTGACCACTGTCCTGTTATTCAGTTTTATTTCTGGAGAGAAGTTAATTAGGATTAAAGCATAAAAATGACATGAGAATTCTAAGTCAGGCTTATATCTATCAGATCAAATACTGTCATTAGCTGATCTTTAGTAAGTTATTTTAATTTTTTAAGGTACCTTTTTACTCTTCTGAGCTCATCATCTGCTGGTTGTATGATGTTGAACATACAACAATAAATCTCTCAGCCTCAGTTTTCTCTTCTATAAAATGGAATAATAGCCCTCCTTCACCAGGGCTCTGAGGTTCCAATAAACTAGTAAATGCAAATAAATCAGATAGTGCCTAGCATGAAGGAAATTCTTAAAAATGTTTTTCTATTATTATTATTTTCTTAATTTTTCCATTTTCACTTCCTGACTTCCTAATGAAATTGTGAGGATTAATGAAGTAACACATTTGAACATTGCTTCATTAGGAAAGTTGCCATGTGAATACTGGAGTCCATGAGAGCACAAAACACAATTTTGCAAATGTATTAACAACTTTCTCAAACAAAAGAAAAAACAAACTCACTGCCGTCTAGTCGGTTCCGACTCATAGCGACCCCTCCTTGGGTTTCCGAGGTGGTATCACTACAGAAGTAAATTGCCCAATCTTCCTTCCAAGGAGTGTCTGGTGAGTTTGAACTGCTAGCTTTCTGGTTAGCAGTCAAATTATTTAGGGACTGTGCCACCAGACTGTTCTAGACAGTCTAAAAACTTTCTAGACAGTCTAAAAACCAATATTAATAATAATATCACACTTACTAATAAGTCTAAAAATTATGCATATTTATGTATTCCTGATGTATAGAAACCCTGAGGAAAAACTTGTAAATAAAAGTTTTTCCTCTGTTATGTTCTTTCTCTATACTTCGTCCTAATTTTACTCTAAAACTACAAACACAACTATAAAAATTTCCAAAGCAAAAATACTTTTTTCCCTGACACAGTAGATAATAAGTAAATTTCCATTATCTGGCTCTTTGCTAACATGAGAAGAAGGAGCTCTTCAGTCCTCACAAAGTCAACCAAACACTCACCCAGACACATTGTCGATTTTGTCAATTTTCTCTTATTCTGTTCTTCTTATTCCCTGACATAAACAACAGGGTTACTGTGGAAAATAAGCAACATGAAATATTTAAGATATTGTAATCATTGAAGAAAAACAAAAACAAAAAAGAGTGGTAGAGTGAAAGAGAACAAGGAATCTTAGAATCTTACCAGGTTTGTGCATTAGTCAAGATTTTGTCTAGAATACTTAATGTGGTTTCTCTTAGGACTTTTGCAAATTTGAAATTTTGTATTTCAATGAAATAGCTATTGATTTAAGGACCACTTAACTATATCACTGATATTGTGTAAATTGTACAATATCTGCATGTCTTATCAGGTACCATATAAAAAAGATAAATACAGTCTTTAACCTTATGGAGTTTATGGTTCAGTGGGAAACACATAATTTAAAAGAATAAGTATAAAAATTTGTCAAGTTATTGGTTCATTGTCTTTTTTGGGGGGAGGGGGGAGGGGGAAGAGGGAGAAACTACCAAGATGTAATTGAAACTATGTGCCAAGTATTGTAATGGATGCTTTAATATAACATTTCTTTAATCACTATCTATGATTTAATATTTTTTTAAAAAAAATTTACAGCTAAAGAAATAAGATTAGGAAGGTTAAATAACTCACATAAGAGTATAGCTAGTAATGCTTGTGGTATATTACCACATTATACCACAGTATCTTATTTTCAACAACAAAATTAGACAATCGACTTAAAAAAAAGACAAAAGACTTAAATAAACATTTCTTTTTAAGATACACAAATGGCCAACAAGCACATGAAAATATGATCAATATTATTAATCATTGTTGTTGTTGTTGTTGTTTGCCGTGGAGTCAGCCCCAACTCATAGCGACCCCTCCTTGGGTTTCCAAGGCAGTATCACTTCGGAAGTAGGATTGCCCAACCTTCCTTCCGAGGAGTGGCTGGTGGGTTTGAACCGCCAGCCTTCTGGTAAGCAGTCAAGTGCCTTAGGCACTATGTTAAAGAAGTACTAATACAAACCTCAACGTGACACCACTTCTCAACTACTAGGATAACTATTATCAGAAAAACTTAAAACTACAAATGTTAGTGAGGATGTGGAGAAATTGGAACCCTCATTGTTGGAATCCTCCATGGTTGATGGGATTGTATATAGTAATAGAGTAGCTGTGGAAAACAATGTAAAAGCCCTTCAAAAAGTTAAATATAAAATCACCTCTTTGTTGTGAAGTGCCATCGAAGTGTTTCAAACCCATAGAAAATCCATGTCCCACAGAAGAAAACACTGCCTGGTCCAGCAGCTTCTTCACAATCATTGTCATGCTTGATTCCAGCATCTCACAGTGAGTGCCTCAATTCACCTCCCTCGGGGTCTTCAGTTTTTCACTGACCCTTGTCTTTACCAAGCATGCTACACTTCTACAGGGATTAGTCCCTTCTGACAACATGACCAAAGTACAAGAGATGACGTCTGGCCATTTGGTCTTCTAAGAAGCAGTAGGGTGTACTTTCTCCAACACAGAAAAACAAGAGACGAAAGATGATGTCTGGTCACTGTCCTTTCTAAGGAGTATTCTGATGGTACTTCCTCCAAGACAGATTCATTCATTCTTCTAGCATTCCATGTTATATTCAATATTCTTCCTCAACACCACAATTCAAATGTGTATCAATTCTTTGGTGGTCTTCTTTATTCATTGTTCAGCTCTCACATGCACATGAGACTATTGAAAATATCATAGCTTGGGAAAGTGACATTTTTTTCTCTTTAACACTGTAAAGAGGTCTTTTGCAGGAGATTTGTCCAATACAACACATTGTTTGCTGCTTCCATAGGCACTGATTTTGGATTCAAGTAAAATGAAATCTTTGACAGCTTCAAACTTCTCTCCATTTACCCTGATGTTGCTTATTGTTCCAGTTGTGAGGATTTTAATGTTGAAGTATAATCCATGTTGAAGGTTTCAGTCTTTGATCATTATCATAAATGCTTCAAGTCTTCTTCACTTTCAGCAAGAAAGATTATGCTATCTGCATATCACAGGTTGTTAATGAGTCTTCCTCCAATCCTAATGCCATGTACTTCATGTATTCCAGCTTCTGTGATTATTTGCTCAGCATACAGATTAAATAAGTATGGTGAAAGTATACAACCCTGATGTATACATTTCCTGATTTTCAACCATGCAGTATCCAATTTTTCTGTTTGAATGACTGCCTCTTAGTCCATGCACAGGTGTCTCATGAGCACAAACAAGTGTTCTGGAACTTCTCTTCATTGCAATGTTATCAATATGATCCACAGAGTTGAATGCCTTTGCTTAATCAATAAAACACAGATAAATATGCAATACCCAAAAAACTAAAAAAATCCAATTAAAAAATGAGCAGAAGTCATAAACAGACACTTCACCAAAGAAGATATTCACACAGCGAACAAACTCTTGAAATGTTTATGATCACTAGACGTTAGAGAGATTCAAATCAAAACAGCCATGAGTTATCATCTCACCCCAGCAATAACAGCAAAATTCAACAAGACAGAAAATAAATTCAGGCAAAGAGGCGGAGAGTTTAAGACTCTCAAACACTTCTGGTGGTACTATAAAATGATATAACCACTGTGGAAAATGGTATGATGCTTCCTTAAAAAGTTGGAAATAGAAATACTATTTGATCCCTCAATCCCATTACTAGATATATATCCTAAAAAGTGAGAACCAGGACACAAATAAATATATGCACACCAATGTTCATCGCAGCACTATTCATAATAGCAAAGAGATGGAAACAACCTAAGTGCCCATCAACAGAGGAATGGACAACCAAACTATGGTATGTACGCATAATGGAGTAATATGCAACACTAGAGAATAATGAAGAATCTGTGGAACAACTCATGACATACACTAACATGAAGGACATTATGCTGAGTGAAATAAATCAGTCACAGAAGGGCAAATATTGTATGACTCCACTTTTTTAAGAAGTCAAGGAAATCTTTACATATGAAAGGAAATTTCTTTGTTAGTTACCAGGGATATGAGGGGAAGGGAGAGAAAATTATAGATAAGTAAGGGATAAATATTGATTTATGTGAAGGGAAAAGGTAATATCCCAAATTGAGTAACCAGAAGAATAACACTAAGAAAAAGGAAGACACAGAGAGGTGCACAGAATGTACAGACTACAAAGGTTAAAGCTATAAAATACATAATACTTCATTATCAGTAATAACAAACATTAATCTATGGGTAGATACAAGGTTGACAGCCTGAATGATCAGGTATGGCTAGGAAAAAGGAAATACACCAATGATCACATATAAATTTTTCAGACAATATTTCTATTTACATATTTACATGTGCTATAAGAATGTCCATATATACAATAGAGCTAACAGGGGCAAAGTTATGATAACTTCTTAGCCACTGCCAAACCCCTTGTAGGAGTGAATCATTGGGCCTGCAGGCTCAGGATCATGGTCAAGGGGGACATCAAGATCAACTGACATAATATACTACACAAATATCGTTCTATATTCTACTTTGGTGAATATCAACTGGGGTCTTAAAAGCTTGTGATCAGTCATCTAACATGCAACAGTTGGTGTCTCCTCCTACAGAGCAAAAAAGAATGAAGAAAATCAAAGACACACAGAAACAATTAGTCCAAGAGACTAGTAGAACATGCAAACCTCAACCTACATGACCCTGAGACCAGAATAATTAGATGGTGCCCAGGTACAACTGTCAAGCACTCTGAAAAGGATCAGAATTGGAGATCCTGGATAGAGTGGGAGAAAAATGTAGAACAAAACTCAAAATCATGATAAAGAACAAGTTTATTGTTTTGATAGACTCTGGTGAAACCCGAGACTATGGCTCCTAATCACCCTTTGGGCCTGCAGTTGAACTCACTCACATGGCTTCCAGCCAAATGGTAGTCAGACCTATAAGGGGAATATTTACACCAGGTATGTATACTCCTTAGAACAATCCACAATGGGAGATCAGAAGGGCAGCACTTGCAAAGAGAGATAACTCAGAGGCCAGGAATGCATAAGAAAGAACAACACAGGGGAAAAGTAACCACAGGGAGGAAGGGGGAAGAGAACTATTATGTTGTGGGGATTACAATCAATGTCATGAAACAAAATGTATATGACTGTTGAATGTGAAAAGAACTTGTTTTGTAAACGTAAACCCAAATAACATACGGCAGGCCAATCATTCAAGTCCATTGAAAGTCCCAAGGTCAGCAGGGCATGACAGATTGCTGAGCAATGACATGGGTACTTAAACAAACAGGTAAATATTTTTCTGATATTCTTTGCTTTCAACCAAGATACATCTGACATCAACAATGATATCCTTTATTCCATGTCCTCCTCCAAATCTGATGACTTCAATTTCTGGTACTTCACTGTCAGTATACTTTTTGAAGTGTTTTCAGCAAAATTTTCCTTGCATATGATATTAATTATATATTGTTCAATAATTTCCACATTCTGTTAGATCACTTTTGTTTGGACTGGGCACCAATATTGATCTTTTACAGTAGATTGGCCAGATAGCTGCCTTCCCAATTTCTTAGCATAACAACTCAGTATCTCCAGCTGTACATCTGTTTGTAGAAACATCTCAATAAGTATTACATAAATTCCTAGAACCGTGGGGTTTTTTTTGTTTGTTTTTTGTTTGTTTGTTTGTTTGCCAGTGCCTTCAGCAGCTTGGATATCTTCCTTCGTCATATGTCACCTTCTGAGATAGTTGAATGTCGACCAATTCTTTTTGGTACAGTGACTCTGTGTCTTCCTTCTATCCTCTTTTGAACTTCCTGCATTGTTCAAAGCTTTGCCCACAGAATCCTTCTATATTGCAGCTCAAGGCTTAAATTTTTCTTCAGTTTTATCAACCTGAGAAACACCGAGTGTTTTCTTCCCTTTTGTTGTTCTAACTCCAGGTCTTTGCACATTTCATTATAATATTTTACTTTGTCTTCTCAAGCTACCCTTTGAAATTTTCTGTTTAGGTCTTTATTAGTTCTTCCATTCACTTTAGCTACTCTCCATTCAAATGCAAGTTCCAGAGTCTTTTCAGACATCATTTTGTTCTTTTTTCTTTTCTTATGTTTTTAATGACTCTGCTCTCCTCATGTATGATGTCCTTGATGTCATCTGTTTTGGTTACCTAGTACCTCTCTGACAGGAAATACATACTACAAATGGGAAGGTCGTAATAAACAAAAGTTTATTCTCTTACAGTTTGGAGGCTTTAAGTCTGAGTTCAAAGTGCCACACTCTAGGGGCTGAGTGAAAGCCCCTCAACCTTGGGCTTCAGCTCTGTCTCCTGCTCCTAGCCCACTCAAGCTAGAGGCTTTTCTTCACCCAGACAGCTGCTGGGTCCTGAGGCTGACAAGCCCAGGGGTGACAAGTAAAAAGACACAGTCCTGATGTTACCAAACACACGGCAGGCCAATCATTCAAGTCCATTGAAAGTCCCAAGGTCAGCAGGGCATGACAGATTGCTGAGCAACGACATGGCTACATGAAGGGTTCAAGCATGCCATAAGCTGGAGACCATTCCCAAAGCTGTTTTCTTATATACAGGAAGTAGACGACATACCCAAAGCAGCTACTCAGCTGCTCCAGTAGATTTCACCATGGAGTTAATTACCAATCTCACCATCGGAAATAACTACATTCAGCTGCCCAGACACACAACCAGGCCCAGCCAAGTTGACACAGAGGTGTAACCACCATATCATCCCACAAGTCATCTGTTCTTCAATTATTGATGTTCAGTTCATCAGTTCTATTTTTCAGATGGTCTCTAAATTCAGGTAGGATACACTCAAGGTCATATTTTGGCTCTCGTTGACTTGTTTTAATATTCTTTAGCTTCAACTTAAACTTGAATACAGGGAATTGATGATCTATTCCACAATCAGCCCTGCCTCTGTTCTGATGGATGACATTGAGCCACCTTCTCTTTCCACAGACACAAAAAATTTTATTCCTATGCATTCCATGTGATGAGGTCCATGTGCATAGTTGTTATTTATGACATTAAAAAAGGCATCTGCAGTGAGTCTGTCTTGCAAAATTCTATCATGTGGTCTCTGGCATCATTTCTACCACCAGTGTAGTCTTTTCCCACCATTGAGGCTTCTTTTTTGTTTCCAACTTTTACATTCAAATGGCTAGTAACTATTAATACACCTTAATTGTATGTTTCATCAATTTCAGACTGCAGAAGTTGGTAAAAAACATCTTCAATTTCTTCATGTTTGGCTTTAGTGATTGGTGCATATATTCAAATAATAGTAGTCTTGAATAATAGTATTTGAATAATAATAATCTTCCTTGTGGGAGCTCTGGTAGTGGGCATATGGATATTATCCTGTCACTGATAGCATTGTACTTTGGCATAGATCTTGAGATATTCTTTTTGATGATGAATGTGATGCCATTCCTCTTTAATTTGCCATTCCTGTTATAGTAACCATATGATTATCTGATTAAAAATAACCAATACCAATATATTTCAACTCACTAATGTCTAAGATACCAATCTTTGTGCATTGTATATAATTTTAAAATTTTCCCTGCTATTCATAAGGTCTTCCTTGGCCCTTTTTTTTTTTTTTTTTTTTTGAGAAATACATCTGGCCATGTCCTTCTTCCT
>NW_006921815.1:1638758-1639566 GCF_000298275.1 Orycteropus afer afer
TGTATGTATATATATAGTTGTGTACTGTTGAGTCAATTCTAACTCATAGTACCACTAACTGCCCCATAGATTTAGCATGGCTATGACCCACCAGCCACTCCTCAGAAGGAAGGTCGGGCAATCTACTTCCATAGTGATACTGCCTCGGAAACCCAAGGAGGGGTCACTATGAGTCGAATCCGACTCAAAGGCAGTGGAGTGGGTATAATCTTTATAGGAGCAGATTGCTAGGTTTTTTCTCCTGAGGAGGTGCTGGTGGGTTCAAATAGCTGAACTTTTGGTTAGCTGCCAAATATATGTATACATATATACGTATAATAGGAGCTCTAGTAGAGCAGTGCCTAAGGCACTTGACTGCTAACCGGAAGGCTGACAGTTCAAACCCACCAGCCACTCCTCAGAAGGAAGGTTGGGCAATGTCCTTCTGTAGTGATACCTCCTTGGAAGTATCACTACAGCGACTGGACAGCACATAACCACAACAAAAATATGTATAATGTTTAGAACAAGATATAGTTAGAGAAAAAAAATTATCAGTGGTCACCAGAAGGTAGAGAGAGGAAAGGGGAGTTATTGCTTAAAAGATACAGGTTTCTGTTTGGAATGATAAACTTTTTCTTTTCTTTCTTCATCTTTTTTTTTTTTTTTTTTTATAATGGTAACGTACTGTTCACTGTTCTGTACCTTGCCTTTTTCACATAACACAATGTATCCTGAATCAAAATTAGTCGAAACCATGGCAGAAAGTGTCAAGTCATCTTCTCTCTCAGTCGTGGGCCAAACACCTGTAGTTTAAAAAAAAAAAAAA
>NW_006921815.1:1639936-1643396 GCF_000298275.1 Orycteropus afer afer
AAGCACGTGAGAGAGAGTGGGAACCTCCCAGAACATTGCATTGTGCCACACCCAACAGAAATACTCCACGTGGATAACATTTACAATCAGGAGCTCCTCAGTTGCTCATTCTACCACTGAGTTTACAATGACTTATGGGTAGAAAAGCCATACAAAGTAATTTACTACACCGCAATAGTGAAAACAGTTGTGTAGCATGGTGAATGTTAGTAAATTTACACTTAAGATCAACTGAAACAGGAAATTTTTTGCAACATATATTTTATCATACAGAAAAAAGTGACATGTATTATCATGTTTTCTCCAATACTGAGCATAACCTAAAAATAATTTCTTAATTACTGAATTATATGTGAAAGTATCTATCAGTGTTTTCATTTCATTGCTAGTAAGGCTAAATACTAACTAATATATCAACAGAAGTTTACAAGGCAGCTAATATTTGTTAAATATGCATGACATTGAGGATAAAAAGGTGTAATTACTTCCTTCAAAAAGGTTAGAAAGATTTAAATTAAAAAAAAAAAAAGTATCTATCATCCATTTGGTCCAGGAGTATGGCAGGAGGACAGAATGTCTGTACTATTTGCTTGTTTTTTCTTTTCTGTTGTTTTGTTTTGTTTTTGACAAAGATTCTGGTTCAATAAAATTAACCAAGTCTATGATTTTATTCATTGTGTATGGGTTTCTGTTCAACCTTGTCCATTTGAGATATTCTTGTTCTTGTTATTATTTACTGTTCAGTCTACTCTGACTAATGGCTACCTCATATGTGCAGAGTTACCTCACAGCATTTTCATGACCATGATTTTTCATTACCAGATTGCCTGTCTTCCAAAATACCTCTAAGTGGGTTTGAACCACCAACCTTTCAGCTAGTAGTCTACTACTTAAGCATTTGAGCCATCCAGAAACCTGTATCATATCCTACTCCTCAAAACTCCACTGCCATCCAGTTAATTCCAACTCATAATGACCCTATAGAGCAAAGGAGAAGTTCCTCAAAGGGTTTCACAGGCTGTAATTCTTCATGGAAGCATACTGCCTCACCTTTCTCCCAAAGAGCAGCTAGAAGATTTGAATAGCTGAACTTTGGATTACCAGCTAAAAGCTTTAACCACTGCATCACCAAAGTTCTTTTTACTACAATACCTTAATGACCTAAATTAATGTTGCTCCTAATTTAATATTAATAATGGGTTTTTCATAAGATCCTACAACATAAATGTTAAGCCTCACTATATATAATTATTAATATATGTAATGCATCTGAAAAAAACTACTGCTCATTTGAATACCTACTTCATTTTAATGTACTTGTAAAATATGTCATTGTTTTTGATAATGCAGGTTAATTGTCTTATATTTGTAATATTGTCTAAAATCCATTAGTTACATCTAAAATAAATGAGATTAGAAGCAGCACCATATTGCCAATGTTTTGGCTTTCACTCCATCTGCTTTCTGCCAGATTATGCAGGCTTTCCACCTCTCACTTGACATCAATTGAAATTGCCCTAGGCTAGGATTATCCAAATATAAAAGTCAGATGCAATGATAAAGGCACCTCATATTCACTGCACCCATATGGCATATTCCTTTTTTATAGAGCTTCCTCTTTTGTTGGAAAACCAGATATTTTATTCTTATTCCTATTTTTTTTTTCCTTTTTTATTTGTTTTTAAACTGTACCTCAATTACCAGAGTTCAAGCTATATCATTTTGTCCATAGAGTTGCTTTTTGCATAATTAACTGAAGACTTATGTGACAGTGGCTTAACCCATAATGATATTGACTGTTTACTTAATAGAAAATCGCAAAATAAGAGGTTGCTGGCTTAATACAGAGGCTCAATGTGGTCAGGGCTCTGGGTTAGCATCATGATGATTCTCTTAGCTTTGTCTCATCATATCAAGGCAGCTCCCTCAGATCCAGACATACTCTGTTTTATTTAAGGAAGAAGACCTTTCCTTGGCCATATATCTCTCCTATGACAGGAACTACTCTTACCATCAGTGAGATTAAAAAGTATCTGTTCAATTCCTAAGCAAAATCAGGTTTAGAGCAACAAGGAAAAAGTTAGCAAATATCTTTTTTCATAGTAAAAAGGGGTATCTGTGAAAATATATTTCAAAAGCAAGGTGACTGACTTAATCTGATGAGTTCTTAATCATTTTAAAACCAGAATAGAAAACATAAATTCATTATGAATTAATTTGGCCCAGAGTTAAAATATTATAAAACCTGAATATGTAAATATATTGTCAATAATTATACTAATATTCTAAAACTAAAGAAATTATTCTCTTATTAGATCTAATGTATAAGGAGCCCAATTAAATTGAGTTAATATTATTATAGATTCATGACTTGATTCCATTGTGCAGAAAACAATTCAAAATTTATTGACGTATCTCAGCATCAGTAATAAAAAGGACCATCTTTGCAATCAATTTCACAAAAATATTATGAGAATATATTTCTGTAACAAAAGAGAAGTGTTTCTGTACCCAATGTTGACAAGAAGATACTTATAGTGTTTGAACTTATGACAATAGGGATTAAGTTTCTTGAAAGGTAGAAAGTTCACTTTTTGAAAATTGAACATATGGCAACTATAAAGACGAGCTTACACAGAAAAAAAAAATAACAGCAATCTTTGTCTAGATTATGATAAATTATAATTACCTGTCATTTTAACC
Organism: Orycteropus afer afer; assembly: GCF_000298275.1. Classification (NCBI taxonomy): domain Eukaryota; kingdom Metazoa; phylum Chordata; class Mammalia; order Tubulidentata; family Orycteropodidae; genus Orycteropus; species Orycteropus afer. The sequence goes on from NW_006921815.1 coordinate 1,642,640, forward strand.
AACATCTTATAGAAGGGATATAGCACAATGATTTAATACAAAAAAAAGATAAATGGACTTAAAAATTTATTAGTTTCTTGGGATGTTTCTGGTAAAAATATTCAAAATGTCAATATTTAAAATTAATAAGGCAAAGCATATTTAATTTATGTAGGGTATATTTATTAATTATAATTTAATGAATATGACATAAGAAGCCTAAGATAACTACAATAATTATTCTCAGCTGCATGTATAGTTAATATGATTAAGTAGACAGCTACACAGTTGACTTTGTATTACTGAACACTTTCTTTTAAATAAAATAATCTTTACATGATTGCTTCCTATTCTTTGCAATTTGCTTTTGAAGATTTAAAGCCACAAGGTGGTCAGTAATTATAGATGATTTTTCAATATTTTATATGCAGCTGCACAGAAAAGATAAAAGTTATATTTTGAAGGAATGAGTATGGTATAGGTTTCATTAGCTGCAGTGAACATTTAAATAATCAATATCACAGAGATAAGATATAGTCTTATTTTTTCCAAGAAAATAGACTGTACAAATCAAAGTTAATGATTGTATTTTCTGTTGGTGCAGTAAAATAAGTTTTCTAATGAAAAAGGGGATATCACACTTGAATAAAGGGTGATTAATCAATTTGAATTGTTGGAGAACACTTTTTTTCACCTCAGTATGTACAAAACAGGGAGCTCTGGTAGCATAGTGGCTAAGACACTTGCCTGCTAACCAGACGGCTGGTGGTTCAAACCC
>NW_006921815.1:1643496-1658978 GCF_000298275.1 Orycteropus afer afer
AATCCTACTTCCGTAGTGATACTGCCTCGGAAACCCAAGGAGGGGTCGCTATGAGTCGGGGCCGACTCGACGGCACATAACAACAACAACAACAACATGTACAAAACAAGTATTAAAGGCAGTGTTCTAATAAATATTTCTTGCTCAAAGAAAAAAGCTTAGCCTGTTGTATAAGTGATAACTATATCAACTGTGCCGCAGAGACCAATTTCTTAGTATTTTCTAGGCACCATGAGAGTTAATGCTTAGAATTTGTTTCCTTTAATGACTTCTCATTCACTTCCTGCACATGCAGCTTATAATTTCCCCTCTCGTACCCCATCTTGAAGCCATTGCCATCGAGTGAATTCCTGTTCATAGTCAACCTATATGACACAGGAGAACTTCCCTGTAGGGTTTCCAAGGCTGTAATCTTTGCAAAAGGAGATTGCTACATATTTGTCCCACAGAGCTTCTGGAGGGTTCAAAACAACAATCTTTTGGTTAGCAGCTGAGTCCTTACTGGCAGGACTCCTTTCAATATATACTGTGCCTAAGTTCACTCATTCCACTTCCCAAGTTCTTCAGGTGAAATAGTTTTTCTTCCTTTCATACAAAAATAACAGTTCAAGTCCTCAACACTAGTTGGTTACAGAAAATGTGCATCTCTCTTAAGTTTGTCTTCCTTATTAATCATGAACATTTCTGGAAAATGCTTTTCTAGTCCAACAAATTGATCCTCATTTCTTCTGGCCATCCCTTGGTAAACCTATGCAGGATGATCTTTGCTACCTCTTGTCTCACAAATGTTTCTCTAAATGCCTCCATTTTCCAGACAAAAAAGTGATTCTACACTAGTTCCTAAAGAGTACAACTAAAACCAAGCTGTAATAGGTAATATAACTCTACTAAAGTTTTGATTAAAAGAGAACCCTTTTCCTTTCTTTAATGACTTCTCATTCACTTCCTAACAGCAATGTGCTTGCTCTACTGCTAACCAGTTCAAATCTACCCAGTGGCTCCTCAGGAGAAAGACTTGGAGATCTTCCTAGTAAACTCTGTGAAAGTTCTACTCTGTTGCATGGGGTTGTCATGAGTCAGAATCACCCAACTATGTACCCCACTAGTGACGATGGAGTCACTAGTCGGGTACATAGGATGCAAACCACACCAGGTGACACTCTCCAAGGGAGTGATATGAAAATGACTGTCTATAAAATGTTTGTGCAGAGTTTCAGCAGAAATTTATTATTTTTTATAAAAATATCCTTGCAGTTAGCTATAGAAACAAAAACATTTTTGCAAGCCCAGCTTACACATATCAATATACCTACAAAGCTAAAACTCTATGCTAATTTACTTTTGAACCTTCTGATGTGCTCCAGAGTTGTCATTCTTACCCAATTAAAATGACACTTCAAATCATGTGATTCCATCTGCACATGATACAAGCACAACTTGTTGTTTTCTTTGCTCCTGGTGTTTTTATAGTCACTGATTTTGTCATATTTCTGCTATTTTAGCTACAGTATTGTGGTTATTGATATTTGTGAACCAAGATCAGTAACTTTTGCGAGAATGAAGTAGTAGTTAAACAAAAGAAGGACAAAAATCAAAAAACACTTCTGCTCAGTTGCTAATAATGCTATAACTGATAATGTAATTTAATGTAGAAAGAGTTTACAAAACAATTTGTTGTTAGTATTCATATAATCAAGAAATAGTACATTTAGGCAATTTACAACAATATTTATCATGTATTATTCTATGATTAAAATTGGTCTAATATGGCAGGAAGTCCGTCCATGGGGGAATGACGCCATGAGCTACCATACTGGATGACCCCAACTTTAGTGACGTCACTACCAACAACAATAGCAAGAAAGATTTGATTGTAAAGAAAACCTAACAGGTACCAGATAACATAGTCCTAGGCTATAGCAATATTTTCACTTCCAGGATCATATGTTTTCTTGAACCATTTTGCCTCATTTCAACCTCTGTCCTCATCCTCAAATTCCCGTTGTTTTATCAACTTTTAGTTAAGAAGAGTGGAAGAAGGAATAAATCAACATCAAAATAATTTCCTCAAACTCTAACTGAGCCCCCAGTGACCTCAATATGACTCCTGAGTGTCATTATTTAGACAACATCACTGGCTCAGGATTGTCTCACACTTGCACAACCCAGTGGTTAGATGTTGCACTTAAGTTCACCCTGAATATGGGCTGAGAATTTTCCTAGCACATATTCCAGCCTCCAAACTGAAATTCAGAATCAGTTTATGAACTCCAAATTTGTCTTTATGCCAGCTTCAGTAATTTTAAAATCTAAACTCACTTCAAGCAATAGGAGAAACTCTTGGTAAATTTAGAATAGAAGTTTATCCCTGCTGCATAAGTATTACTGCTTCTATATACTGGAGCATTGAGTACATGCAAATTGCTGTCTCTTACGGAATATCTTTCTGTGTGTCACATAAACTGCACCTTTTAAGAATGACTGGTAACTCATAATTCAGTATTTAAGGCATACAATTTTGAACAACTGTATTTGGCTGTAGTTCTTTTTTTTTTTCCATATTCACAGCCCAACATTTTTATTTTATAGTGCATTTACCAATTGCTGAATGAGTCTTGAGTAGTTCACATTTGAATTTGAAAATTAAAATGTTTTTGAATTTTTTATTTCATAATATAAAGAAGAAGAAGGAGAAATCTTCTTCTATCATTTTTCATTTCATAATATAAAGAAGAAGAAGAAAAAAAAAAGGGGGAGAGAACTTTGAGCAGGAGATTTCTAACCTTCAGATTGGGATAAACCAGACCAATGTCAGAAACTTCTAATGACATGATTATAATAATAACAAACAGATTTAACACTGGGTCTTAATTTTCTGTTTTGTATTATAATTTTTTTTTTTATATTTACAGCCCCATATGACCTTATATCTGTCTCCATAAATACCTCCTATTTGTCATGTTCCAATGTATTATAGAACATCAGAGTTGGAAGAAATGATACTGAAAAACCTTTTAATCAAATCTCTAGATAGCCCTTTAAAAAATAAATCTGAGAAGTAGTTGTCATATTGATAACAAGTATAGCTTGTTACTTCTAGAAGCAGGAACTTTATTTTATACTTTGTACTATACATTTATTAAATGACTATCATATTATAAATGAAAAATAAAAGCTAGCTGTTGTATAATTGATGTGACTCAGAGTAACTCCATGTGTTTCACAGTACAACTGCCCACCACAGGGTTTTCAAAGCTCTGACTTTTTGGAAGCAGATTGCCAGCCCTTCCTTTCTAGACATCTTTGAGTGGGTGGGTACAAACCACCACTTTTCAGTTAGTAGCCCAGTGCTGAACCATTGAAATCATTCAGGGATTCCTATCAGGTCAATTGTTGCTGTTGTTGTTAGGTGCCATTGAGTCTATTTCAACTCATAATGACCCTGTGTACAGCAGAATGAAACACTTCCTTGTCCTACACAATCAATAAGGAATATAACAGACATTTCACTGCTATTCATAAGGTTTTTAGGGTTAATTTTTTTGAGAAGTAGATGGCTCCATCCTTCTTTCCAGTCTGTCTTAGTCTGGAAGCTCCTTTGAAACCTATCCACCATGGGTGACTGTGCTGGTATTTGAAATATCGGTGGCATAGCCTCCAGCCTCACAGCACCATACAAGTCACTACAGTATGACAAACTGACAGACAAGTGGTGGATAAAGTCTGTTGTTGTTCTTATTAGGTGCTGTCTGTTTGACTCTGACTCATAGTGAACCTACATATAACAGAATGAAACATGGTCTGGTCTTGCACCAGCCTCACAATCCTCACTATATCTAAGCCCATTGTTGCAGCCACTGTGATAATCCAATTCATTAAGAGCCTTCCCCTTTTTTTACTGACCCTCCACTTTACCAAGCATGATATCCTTCCCCAAGAAATGGTCCCTCCCCTCTGACAATATGACCAAAGTAGATGAGATGAAGTCTGGCCATTCTCGCTTTTAAGGAGCATTCTGGCTGCACTTCTCCATGGCCAAAAAACAAAAAAAAAAAAAAAAGATCTACTTTTTCCTAGATATAAATAAAATAAATAATAAAGGGGGAAAAGATAAAGTCATCTAACACACTTAGGATATCAGGAAAGAAGAGAGTAGAACAGTTCTCCTAAACTGGTTTAATAATACTTTTAAAACCTTCATTTGTTGTTGTTGTTGTTATGTGCCATGAAGTCAGATCTGTCTCATAGCAGCCCCTCCTTGGGTTTCCTAGGCAGTGTCACTATAGAAGTAGATTACCCAACCTTCCTTCCGAGGAGTGGCTGGTGGGTTTGAACTGCCAGCCTTCTGGTTAGCAGTCAAGTGCCTTGGGCATTATGCTACCAGAGCTCCTTAAAACCTTCATAAGACCTTGTAATACCTCTATGACCCTATGACAAGCACTCAGATTGTCTTCCAAGTACACATATAATACCAAATATACGGGCTCAAAACATTCCACTTTGTACAGGATACTAGAGTTAGGTTATAGCCATGAATTGATTCCACAAACATTTATTGATTCAACAAATACTTATTGAACATCTACTACACCGAAGATCAAGAAATCTATTGACAAATAATAGAGACCAAATAACTCTTCTCAGAGTTGAGAGTTTAGTGAGGGATAACCAAACCCAAATCCACTACCTTTGAGTCGATCCTGACTCATAGTGTCCTCCCACAGGGTTTCCAAGGATGTAAATCTTTATGAAAGCAAACTACATCATTTTGTCCATGGAGCAGTTGGTGAGTTTGAACCGCCTACATTTTGGTTTGCCGCCCAAGCCCTGAACCACAGCTCCACCTGAGCTCCTGTTGTGAGGGATACTGGTAAGTACATAAACAATTAAAATACAGCTTAAGTGCTAGGAGAAGAGTAATAGTATGTATTTCCTCGGGAGCAGTCAGAAAAGCCTTCCTGGAAGGTGTTATATTTTAAGCTCTGACCTAAAGGATGAGAAAAACTTAGCTATTCAAAGGGAGAGAAGGAAAAGAAAGAAGGTACCAGCAGAAAGAACACATGCAAAGGCCCAGAAGCAAAAAAGAACATGGTGTTTTCAAGGAATTTAAAAGAGTTCCATTTAACTATATCATCAAGTGATGATTTTGGGAGTTAGTATGGAAGAAGCCTGGACAAGTAATCAATCAGAAGGCTGAATATATGAAGTCTACAGGCTATTTTAAGACATATGGACTTTTGGACCGATAGTTATAGAGAAACGTTGAACATTTCTAATGTGCAGTGATATGATCAGATTTCATTTTAGACAAAACAATCTGGCTACTCATGGAGAATAGATTTTATAGAACTTAAAGTTTAAAAGTAGATGAGTAGATGTTAGAATTTACTATCTACCTGTTCACATCTATGATCCCTGTATCATACCCAATTTAAGAATCACTCCCATATTTGCTCAGTTCCTATTAACTCCCAGGCTTTCATTGGCTTTAGGGGTTTATGCAGTGGGGAAGAACTGGTTGTCACATTGTCTCTGTCTCCTAACATAAGTAGCTGCCCTGTCCTTCCCTTCTACAGTCTGCTCCAGCATGGTTTGCTCCTACTACAGCAACAGCAACAGCAGCTGTGGTGCCCAGGTCCAACCTGATCAGACACATAAAGGATCTGACCTCTCTCACCTCTGAATTCAGATGGAGTCTGGAAAACTGAATTCTTTTTCCTTATAGCAGCTGCAAGGAGGGACTGGATAGGATTGAGTTCGAGGTGATTCTGGGTATTTCAGCAGCCAATTGTTTCCATGGGTCTGTTTTATAAGAGAAAATGTTGGACTATAACCGTATATTTGGGAAATCTGTTATAATTGAACACGGGAGGGATCACCCAGGGTATTCAGAATGATAAGAAGACAGAACCTTGGACAAAACTTAGGTGACAAACGTGGAGAAAGGAAGAGGATTTTGCAAAGAACATTGTAAAGGCATTCCCTAAGCATATAGGACAAAAAATCAGAAATTTCTTGTTTCAGAAATAGTCCAAGAACCTCAATAATAACTCTTAGAAGGTGTAAAAGCTGCTAAGAAATTGAGCTAAGAGATTCACAAAAAATGAAGCCTTTGCATAGTCTTTAGATGTAGGAATAAATTTGAGTATTGGAAATTTTATCAGAACAGTTCCAGGTAGACAAGAAAGATTGTGTTGGGTTGATAGGTTGGTGCAATGCTTTCCAGAAGACTGTGAAGTGAATGAAATAGATTTGACAGTAGATGGAGTGCAGGGAAAATTTTCTGTATATTTATTGATACTTTCTTTTTGTTTTAAATTAGAATGACATAACTAACTCACTGCCATTGAATCAGATCCAACTCATAGTGACCCCTCCTTGAGATTCTGAGGCAGTATCATGATGGAAGTAGATTGCCCAATCTTCCTTTTGAGAAGGGGCTGGTGGGTTTCAACTGCCAGCCTTATGGTTAGCAGTTAAAAGCTTTAAGCACTACACCACCAGAAGTACTTAGAATGACATAAATATTCCTAAATTTTTCTGAAATGGATCCAGTAAAAAGAAAAATAATAAGTTACAGAATAAAGTAGAGAATTTGTATGAAGTCAAAGCAGCAACTATGACCCATATATGGCCTGTGGATTTGTTTGTTTGTATTATAAAGAAAGAAAACTGTCACATGACATTATGGAATTTACTTTTCACTTAGGAGTCCATGGATGGTGCAGTTAAGTTCTTGACTTATGGTTGAAAGTTTGGTGTTTTGAAGTCAACTGGAGGAGCCTCAGAAGGCCTAGCAATTTGCTTCTGAAAGGTCACAGATTTGAAAACCCTAGAGAACACTTCCACTCTGCAACACATAGAATCACCATAAGTCAAAATTGACTTAAAGAAAAACAACCATAACTACAACAAAGTTTTCACTGGAAAATTTGAAAGATTTGACAACACTGGACCACTATCCTGAATGGAAATAGTTTTTGTTGTTGTCAGGTGCTGTCCAGTCAGGTTCCACTCGTAGCCACTCTCTGTACAACAGAATGAAACACAGTCTGGTCCTGCACTGTACTCACATTTGCTGCTATGCTGGAGTGCATAGTGGCAGCCACTTTGTGAATCCATCTTGTTGTGGGTCTTCCCTATTATTGCCTTCCCTCCACTTTACTAAGCATGGTATCCTTCTCCAGGGACTGGACCCTTCTGACAATATAACAAGAGTAGGTGAGACGAAGTCTGGCCATTCTCACTTCTATGGGGCATTCCAGATGCACTTCTTCTAGGAGGGATTTGTCCATTCTTGTGGAAGTCCAAGATATTTTCAGTATTCTTCACCAATATCACCATTCAAAAGCAACAATTCTTCTTTTGTTTTCCTTATTCATTGCCCAACTTTCACATGCGTAGGAGGAGACTGAAAATACTATGGCATGGTTAGTGACATTTTTTTCTCCTTAACACTTTAAAGAGGTCTTTTGCAGCCATTTTGCCCAATGCAATGCAACATCCAATTTCTTGACTGTTACTTCCATGGGTGTTGATTGTGAATCCAAGTAAAATGAAATCTCTGGCAATTTTGATCTTTCCTCTATTTATCATGATGTTGCTTATCAGTGCGTGTGTGGGGATTTTTGGTTTTTTTATGTTGAAGTGTAATCCATACTAAAGACTGTAGTCTTTGATCTTCATCTGTAAGTGCTTCCAATCATCTTCACTTTCAACAAACATGGTTTTATCTGCATATCACAAGTTGTTAATGAGTGTTCCTCCAATCCTGATACCGTGTTCTTCTTCAAATAGTCCAGCTACTCAGATTATTTGCTCAGTATATAGATTGAATAATTATGGTGAAGGAGTACAACATTGATGCACACCTGTTCTGATTTTAAACCATGCCATATCCCTTTGTTCTGTTTGAATGACAGACTCTTGTTCTATGTGGTAGTTAAAATGTGTGTCAACTTTGTTAGGCCATGGTTTTCAGTAGTTGAGTAGTAGGATGTAGTTATGATGAGATTGTAATCACTTCCATGTTGAAATCTGCTGTGAACAGCTAAATAGTTGCCTTCAGGGTGTGGCCTGCTTCCAGTAGATAAGAAGAAACTTTGAGGAAAGTCTCTGCTTTTTGGCACATTTGGATCCTGTATTTTCCTGAGCATTCATCTCTAGTTCCTGGATTTGTATCAGTGGTCTGTTATGTTGCCTGCCAATCTTGGAATTGTTCCTGAACAATTGAAACTGTGGTCTCCTGTGTTGCCTGCCCATCTTGGGATTGTGCCATTTTACCTGTAGATCTTGGATTTGTGTGCCTCAGCAGCCAGCAGCTGTATGAGTCAGAAGAAGCCTCCAGCTTGCTCCAGTAGACCTGCAAAAAGAGGTAGAGCTGAAGCTCAAGGTTGAGGGACCTTCATCCAGCCCCTAGAGCTGGCACTCTGAATTAAGACTTCTCCCGTCCTAAACTGTAAGAGAATAAATTCTTGTTTGTTAAAGCCATCCATGTGTGATATTTCTATCACAGCAGGACTGGAGGACCAAGACAGTGTGTAGACAGGTTCCTCATGAGAAAAATTAAGTATTCTGGAATCCCAATTCTTCTCCATGTTATCCATAATTTGTTATGATCCAAATAGTCAAATTAATTTGCATAGTCAATAAAACACAGGTAAACATTTTTATTGTGTTCTTTGCTTTCAACCAAGATCCATTGGACATTAGCAATGATATACCTTGTTCCATGTTCTCTTCTGCATTCTGCTTGAATTTCCAGTAGTTATTTGTCAATACACTGATATGACTGTTTTTCAATTATCTTCAGGAAAATTATATCTGCATGTGATATTAAAGATATTGTTTAATAATTTCCACATTCTATTGGGTCATCTTTTTTGCAATGGACATAAATATGAATCTCTTCCAATAAATTGGCCAGGTAGCTGTATTCCAAATTTATTTACACAAATGAATAAGTACCACCAGTGCTGCAACCATTTGTTGAAACATCTCAATGAGTATTCTATCAATTTCTGAAGACTTGTTTTTCATCAAAATCTTCAGTACAGCTTGGACTTCTGCCTTCAGTAGCATTGATTCTTCATCATATGTTACCTCCTGAAATTTTGGAGTATCAATTTTTTGTTTGTTTGTTTGTTTGTTTTTTGGTACTGTGACCGTTTGTATTTCTTCCATTTTCATTTGACGCTTCTTGCATTGTACAATATTTTCCCATAGAATCCTTCAATATTTCAATTTGAGGCTGGAATTTTTCTTTAGTTCTTTCAGCTTGAGAAATGTTGAGTGTGTTCTTCCTTCTTGGTTTTCTAACTCAAGGCCTTAGTACATTTCATTATACTACTTTGTCTTCTCAAGTCACCCTCTGGAATCTTCTGTTTGATTCTTTTATTTCATCATTCCTTCCATTCTCTTTAGTTACTCTCCATTCAAGGGCAAGTTTCAGAGTGTTTTCTGACACCTTTTTTTTTTTTTTCTGTTTTCCTGTCTTTTTAATGACTTTATGCTTTCTTGTGGATGTTCTTAATTTCAACCCCAAACTCTTCTGGTCTTCAGTCATTGTTGTTCAATGCATCAAATCTATTCTTCACATGGTCTCTAAATTCAGGTGGTATATAATCAAGACTATATTTTGGCTTTCATGGACTTGTTTTAATTTTCTTCAACTTCAGCTTGAGCTTGCAAAGGAGCAATTGATGGCCAGCTTCTGGCCTTCTTCTGATTGATGACAGTGAGCTTCTCCATTGCCTCTTTCCACAGATATAGTCAATTTATTTCTTGTGTACTCCATGAGGTGAGGTCCACATGTATAGTCACCATTTATGTTGTTGAAAAAAGGTATTTGCAATGAATAAGTTGTTGGTCTTGCAAAATTCTATCATGCGATCTCCAGAATCATTTTAATCACCAACTCCATATTTTCCAAGTATCAATGCTTCTTCTTGGTTTCCAACTTTTGCATTCCAATCACCAGTAATTATCAGTACCTCTTGACTGCATGTTTGATCAATTTCAGCCTGTGGAAGTTGATAAAAATTTTCAAATTTTTCAACTTTGGCTTTACTGGTTGGTGATAAATTTGAATTAAAGTAGTATTAGCTGGTCTTCCTTGTAGAACTATGGATATTATCCTATCACTGACAGCATTGTACATCAGGATAGATCTTGAAATGTTCTTGTTGACCATGAAGGGGACGCCATTCCTCTTCAATTTGTCAATCCCAGCATAGTAGACCACACGGTTGTCTAATTCAAAATGGTAAAAACCAGTCTATTTTAGCTCATTAATACCTGCGATATCAACCTTTATGTGTTCCATTTCAGTTTTTTACAACTTCCAGTTTCCCTAGATTCATACTTTGTATATTCTATGTTCTGATTACTAATGGATGTTTGCAGCTTTTTCTTTCTATTTTGAGTTTTGCCCCATCAGCAAACAAAGGTTTCAAAAGCTTTACTTCATCCATATCATTCTGAGCTCTGATGGTGTAGTGCCTAAGATATTTGACTGCTAACCAGAAGACTGGCGGTTCAAACCCACCAGCCACTCCTCAGAAGGAAGGTTGGGCAATCTACTTCCGAAGTAATACTGCCTCGAAAACCCAAGGAGGGGTCGCTATGAGTTGGGGCCAACTCAACAGCACATAGCAACAGCAACAACACATAGGATCACTATGAGTTGGAGCTAACTAGACAGCACCTAACTACAACAACAACCAGTATTGCTGCTCTTGCTACTACTAATAGTACTACTAAAACCAAAAAAACAAACTAACTACCAGTGAGTGGATTCCGACTCATAGCAACCCCCACTGAGTTTCTGAGACAGTAAATCTTTACTGAAGTAGATTGCCCCACATTCCTTCTGCAGAGCAGCTGGTGGTTTGAACCACTGACCTTCTGGTTAGCAGCCAAGTGCTTTATCCACTATGTGACCAGAGCTTCTTTTAATACTACTAATTATAAATGCATTTATTGAGCACTTATGATATTCCAAACACTAGTCTAAGCTCTTTAAATGAATTACTCATTGAATCTTCACAATAAGTCTATGACTTAATTAATATTGTTATTCACCACATTTTTGCTTCATTAACAGATGATTGTGTCAATTATATAAAATGACATTTTTTCAACTGCCACATGGAAAATTTTCAATTTGATGAGATTTAGGAACATTATGTCTTCTAAATATTTCTACCTAAATTGAATTTATAAGTTAAATCTCCTTATCCTCATTCCATTATTAATTTTAATAAATATTGAAATATTATAAGGAACTCCACTACCATTAAATTTTGCTGAAGACATCAACCATGAACTAAATAGTTAAGCATTTCACTTTGTACCATCTTAGTCTCAACTAATTAATTAACCCTTAGAATGCATAACCCATGCAATCTCTTCTCTAGTCGTAGCTCATCTACACAAAATTGGTATTTGTGCTAGATGTTGTTCTTTGCCAAGAATTCTGAAGTGTACTAGTTATGCCAAATTAATCCACCAAAAAAAAAAAAATCACATGTTGTCAGTACTAAATACTAAAAATCATATGCAACATTTTTATAAATCCATGATAAAATATGCAAAAAAGCCCAGGTTAACCTTTTTAACAGTGCCCATAAGTCTTTTCTTTCTCCAACAGTTCAATGTTAGTTGTTTGTTGTTTTTCTTACACTGATTACTGTGTGCACCTGAAGAAGCAGGTATATCCTATGTAACCCCATGTTCAACTATTTAACATGAAATAATTTAGCAATTATTTCATGGCAAATAATTAAAGATCAAAATAAAAGAGCAAACTGAAAAGTTACCCTTTGGATGTGGCTAAATGGAGCAATGACGTTAAATGATATTGCAATATGCTTACAATATTCTTAGACTCCTATTTATTGTGTCATTATTTTAATTTTGTGTGTCTGTGCCATTTGTTATCACCCTTTTACAAAAGAATGAAACATAACACTGTGAACTATTGGGAGTTGACATTTGAGAATATGGTTTGTTCTTTCTGGGGGAAGTGAAGCACTAATGACGCACTATTACTTAGTCTGACCTTGGCATTATAAGTAATTTGTTTCATATCTGTAATCTGTGATTCTTGTTTTTCAAAATTAAGAGATATTTCTCCATTTGGACAATAAACCAAACTGTAGATGTACAAACAGTCGATTAAAGCTGGTGATGCAGGAAGAGAGGGCATTTATGCTTTGAGGCTTAACATATAGCTTTCTCCACAATGCTTGGGGAGTCCATTCTCCATTCCATGTGAGCAAGTAGCTCTCTTTGATGTCAATGGAAGCTGCATTTCCGTGACGAGAAGAAAATAGACTTGCTAAAGTTAATTATCAGACTGATTTTGGTCTCATTTTAATGCCCTGTTTATTGGCAATGGAAGCCTAGTGTGTGGCTTACTTTGTTCCTCACCTGATTTTCCAAGGTAAGGAACAGAAGGTAACTGCTACATGTAAAAAGGGGGAGCTGTGAATAGATACACCAAGGGCACGTAAAAAGAATTCAGCATTTTTATTTAGCAATAGGGACTTTAGCTAGATTTCCCAGTAAGACAGTTAAAGCTATACTCCCTCTGAACTTTTATGTCATTTTAGATGGTGTACTTTTGTCCCAATGAATAGCACGTTTGTTACATATTTAATAAATAAAATGTTTAAACCCACATTTATGTGTGTCATCATTGTGTAAGCTGGACTGAAGTGGAAGGAGAAAATTTGTTTCAGAAGTAGTTGAAAAATCAGTTTTTTAATTTTTTTTTTTTTTTGAATGGCAATTTATCACTAAAAAAGAATTGCCCGAAATTTTTATGAGGAGGAAATATTGTATTATGTATATATACATGTATGTATTCCCATAATTCTCTCACACTTATATAGCATATATATTTAAGTGTTTTTGAATGTTAGTATACTATTGTTGAAGAATTATATGTTATTGTATTTACCATAGCTATCCTCTATTTTTGCTTACCTCTCAGTGTCTTCATTTACTTTGACCATGTTATGCTAATTTCCCCGACACAGTGTATTGTCTTTCTCTACACCAGAATTAACACATGTCTACCATCTAGTAAGTGATTTTCCTTCCCCTCCCTTCATTTCCCTGGTAGCCTTAAAAGAACATTTAAAAAAAAAAAAAAAAAAAAAAAAAAAAAAAAAAAGGAACATTTTTTGTTTGTTGTCTTTGTGTAAACCTATTCTTGACTTTTTTATAAAAGTGTTATCATACAGTATTTGTCCATTTTGATTGATTTATTTCACTCAGCATAATGTCTTCCAGATCCATCCATGGTGTGTTTCACTGACTCATCATTATTCTTTATCATTGTGTATCATTTCATTGTATGTATGCACCACATTTGGTTCATCGATTCATCCATTGCTGACACTTAGACACTTAGGTTGTTTTCATATTTTTGCTATTATGAATAGTGTTGCAACGAACATGGATGGGCATATGTCTATTTGTGTCTCTGCTTTTACTTCTCTAGCATACATACATAGAAGTGGAACTGCTGGATCATATGGTATTTCTATTCCTGGCTTTTTAAAGAAGCACCATACTATTTTCCACAGCGATTGTACCAGGCAATTTTCCCACAAGTAGAATATAAGTATTCCAATATCCCCACAACCTCACCAGCATTAGTTGTTTTCTGTTTTTCGATCCATGCAATAGTGCCATTTTTCAGTGGTGAGATGATATCCCTTTGTAGGCTTGATTTGCATTTCTCTAATGGCTAAAGAAGGAGCTCTGGTAGCATAGTGCCTAAGGCACTTGACTGCTCACCAGAAGGCTGGCGGTTCAAACCCACCAGCCACTCCTCGGAAGGAAGGTTGGGCAATCCTACTTCCGTAGTGATACTGCCTCAGAAACCCAAGGAGGGGTCGCTATGAGTCGGGGCCGACTCGACGGCAAACAACAACAACAACAACGGCTAAAGATTGTGAGCATGTCTTCATGTGTTTGTTAGACACCTGAAGGTTTTCTTTGGTGAAGTGTCTGTGTCTTTGTCTCATTTTTTGATTACACTGTTTGTGTTGTTGAGGTGTTGATGGTTTCTACATATGTGAGAGATCAGATCCTTCTCAGATATGTTGTTGTCAAAAAACATTTCCCAGTCTGTTGATTCTTTTTTTACTCTTTTGGTAAAACTTTTTCATAAGCATAAGTATTTAATTTTTAAAAGGTTCCAGTTATCTGTGCCATAAATTAGGAACCCTAGCATTGTCCCTTTGTTATCTTCTAGAAAGGTATTAAAAATTTTAACAATCTTTTGCTAATCTTTTGCATACACAAGAGCATTGATACTATAGATCCTGCACAAAATTGCATTTAAGGTTGCTTTAAACAAGGAGAGGATCTCTGGTAGCGTGGTGCCTAAGGCATTTGACTGCTAATCAGAAGGCTTGCCATTCAAACCCACCAGCCACTCCTTGGAGGGAAGATTGGGCAATCTACTTCTGTAGTGTTTCTGCTCAAGAAGGGGTCACTAAGAGTCAGATCAGACTTCAAGGCAGTGACTTTGTTTTTTTTGTTGTTGTTGTTGTTTTGTTTTTGTTAAACGAGAGTAAGGGAATATCATCGAGACTGGATCTGTGTTGATTTATTGAAATGTGTTCCTTCTTCTTATGGCAGCTGAGGAAATCATGTCCTTCCCTGGAAACTCTAGGCTTTCCTGAAGGGAACAATCCTTTTCACAGTGTACACAAGAGAAATAAATAGAAGCTGTGAGAGAATTCAGTTATCTGAGTAATCTGGGGGCCAGTACAAATGCCATTATTGCAATGTTTTCCACAGAGTAGAATTTGTAAGCGAGATAATGTTGTAGATGCATAATCTAACATTTAAAAACATTATTTTAGATGAAGTTAAAAAATTAACATTTCAGAAAATTTATATGGTTAAATATATGATTGACACAAACTATTACTTAAAACAATTTAAAAAATAACTTCTTACAGGTAAATGGAATTTTTGTTTGTTTTGCTTTGACTTAAAATACTCTCAGTGTCGGAAGTGTACAGAATTAGCACACAAACACTGCAATATAATATTTCTGTCCGCATTCAGTTTTGAGATTCTGGCTAAAAATTCTTAATTGCTTTTTGCAGGCAGTTTGTTAAATGCACAAATCAGCTACTTCTTTATAAGGCTTCAACATTCCTGGGGTACAAATATACATATCCAGAGGCTTCAGACACATAACACCCAAGAATGACCTCTTCTTCCCTGAGCCTACAAAAGTATTCAAAAAGGAAATCTGTAAGACCTGGTTAACTCCACCCTGCTTACCATACATAAACCACCTCCCACAGTTTAGTTTGCTGTTACCCTTTCCCAGGTGCAACTCCCTGTATGGTCCTGTGTCTCTAATTTGGAGTTGTTAGGGATAAAGGCCTTTCATATGTCCAAGTGTCTTTATGTTCTGTCCTGCTTTCTGAAGGAAAAAAAAAAAAAAA
>NW_006921815.1:1659620-1663127 GCF_000298275.1 Orycteropus afer afer
TTTTTTTTTTTTTTTTTTCTGCTTAAGAAACTAGGTCAAGACAATCCTCAGAACTGGTGCTTACTGCAAACAAACTTTAGAATTAGGCAGCTCCTCCCTGCAGTCACACATGGAGGATCTCATGATTGCTTGGGGCCAGATATAGACAATGTAATAATTACTTTGTAACTTTTAACAAAACAACTTTAGAAAAGTATGTAATCTTCTAATAATTAGCTGTCACCCAATTTGGGTAACCATTACTTCAAGGTCAGTAAGTCACTGGTTTTTTACTGAATTTTCTTATATAAATTCACTGACTTGTCTCCTTGGATCATTTAGTTCAGAATCTTTTGGACTTTGTGATTTCCCATTTGCAAATTGCCTTAACCCTCAATAAAAGCTCTGTATTTTAATTTCAACCAGCTGTACAATATTGCTCTACGAGACTAGAAAATATAACCATTTTTCACTGGAAAATTATAAGGAAAAATCTAAGTTCCCCCTGTGAAAGAAATGAACAAATTTCTTAAATACATAGAAAGGAATAGAAGGGGAAGAATGTGGACAGTGCAGTGTCGAGTTGTTTGCAAATGATAGATGTTGGTACCATTCCCCTAACATGTGACCTAGAAGGCTGCCAGATTATCTTTATAAGGACCTTATTATCCAATAACTGGGCTGTTGTTCATATGAGAGCAATTGTATCTTGTTTCATGTATACAATACTTTGAAAGAAAAGGCTGAGAGATGGGCTGGTAGTACATTCATTCAATTATCAAATATTTATTGAACATCTCTTGATGGCAGACTCTATTCTAAAGGATAGAAAACATCAGTGAACAGAAGTTCAAAGTATTTGTCCTCGTGGCACTTATCTTCTTGTGGGAGAAGACAGACAATGAACAGAAGAATAACACATAAATTATAGCTATGTTAGAAGGCGAGAAAATAGAACAGGTTTTAAACAGGATTGTGGGGAAAAAATTACATCCAGAAAAACAAAATAAATAAATACATAGGACTGGGAGGAGGAATACTAAGACTGGAAGAGGAATTCCAATTTTGAGCTGGGATGGTCAGAGTAACTCTGATGAAAAAGATGATTTTTAAGCCAAGAACTGCAGGTGAAGAAGGATTGATTTGCAGATATGTGGAATGTCTGTTGCAAAGCGAGGGGAAGCTGGTGTAAATAGACTGAGCAAGGAGTATGTCTGGGAGTCTGAGCACTAAGGAGCTGGCCAGTAAGCGAGAATGGAGTGAGCAGGTGGAATACAATAGATGACATTTGAGAGAAGAAGGCCATCAAGATTTGTAGGTCTTATAGTGCATTATAAGGACTTTGGCTCTTAACCTCAGAAAAAAGGGAAAGCCCTAGAATGTGAGGAGAAGAGTAACATAGCTAGTTTACTCAGGTTTTGATAGGATCATTCATGTTTGCTTAGAATCAACTAATAGGGAATGATTTAAAACAAGAGGAACAGTAGAAGGAAATCAGTTAGGAGGCTCTCATTTGTTGTTGTTGTGTGCTGTCGAGTCGGCTCCGACTCAAAGCGACCCCTCCTTGGGTTGCCAAGGCTGTATCACTACAGAAGTAGATCGCCCAACCTTCCTTCCGAGGAGTGGCTGGTGGGTTTGAACCGCCAGCCTTCTGGTGAGCAGTCAAATGCCTTAGGCATTATGCTACCAGAGCTCCTAAGGCTCACATAGTAATCCAATAAAGACATGGTGCTACTTAGTCTGAAGTGTTAACACAGGAGCTTTGACATGTGGTTGGGACCTGGAGGAATTTTGAAGTTCAAAAATAAAAGTATGTTCCAATACTGTGATACAAAAAAGACAAGAATAACTCCAAATTTTTGAGCCTGAGTAACTGGATGGAAGAGTGGAGGTATGGGTAACTGAGAAGTTAGAAGACTGGGTGCAGTATTTGTGTGTGTGTTCATGTGTGTGTGTGTGTGTGTATGTGTGTATCAGGGAAGATTGTAAGTTCTGTTAGACATGTTGATTTTGAGACATCTATGAAATACCTGGAATCCTTTCATGGTTAGTGTACTTAGTTGCTAACTAACAAGTTGGAAGTTCAGGTCCATCCAAAGGTGCCAAGGAAGAAAAGCCTGGCAATTTACTTCTGCAAAGTCAACTATTAAAATCTATGGAGCACATTTGTATTCTGACTCACGTGGGATCACCATAAGTTGGACACCACTTGATAGCAACTGGTACTAGATGAAATACTCCAGTGGAGATACTCCACTGGAGATGAAATATCTCCAGTGGAGATGTTGAATAGGAATTTGAATTAACAATGCTAAAGTTCAGGTGAGAATTCAGACTGAAAATGTAAGTTTGGGTGAATATGTTGTTGTTGTTATGTTGTTATGTGCCGTCGAGTTGGCCCCGACTCATAGCCACCCCTCCTTGGGTTTCCGAGGCAATATCACTACGGAAGTAGGATTGCCCAACCTTCCTTCCGAGGAGTGGCTGGTGGGTTTGAACCACCAGCCTTCTGGTTAGCAGTCAAGTGCTTTAGCCACTATGTTACTAGAGCTCCTAATACTATAATATTAGACGATTTTCCCCAAGATAGATCTAAAAGAAAATAAGTACAAGGATTGAGACAAGGACCTAATAAAATATTTTAAAAGTCACTAAAAAAGGGAGAATTTATAAAGAATACTGAGAAGATAAGGACAGGTAAGTAAGAGGAAACCAAAAGCTTTTTTTAATATTAAAGAAGAAAAGAGAAGGAAATGCTAGCACGAGGAGGGAGTGTTCAATTGTATGTGTGTAGCTGAGAGGTTTGGGCCCTATAGTCAAGGCCAAATTGTTAGTTACACTTAAGTGTATCCAAGTCACATTATGGTATATTTGTGTTTATATGAATTTAATGGCATATGTATTTAATGCAATCTTAAATATTTCCATGATTTTTTTCCAGCAATGAACAAAAGCACTTCACATATAAATTAAGTTTCAGCACAAACGTTTTTGTGAACAATGAATTAAAATAAAATAGCTATAATGTCATAAAATATAAAAAATGGTATAAATTTACTTAGAAGCACCTAATGTTGTATTGAAGGACACCCTGATTGTTAGAATTCTGTAGTAAAGATTTTAATTATTGGTTTTGGGTATAATTATTTGAGATTTTGCCAATGACAGCAAAACTAACAATGAATTTGGAGGTGGGGGAAATATATCAAAAGCAAATGACTCTTGTTACAACAGAAGTCCTAACAGAGATCTATAAAAAATAAGATTTGTATTAAAATAGAACTATAATATTATTTGAAAATTCCTATAGATAAACACATTTTCAAATATGTGTAACTTATCATGTCAGGCATTGGGCAAGTCCAATAATAATTATGTAATATATAGCCAAATAAGAATATGACCATAGGTCATTGGGAAAAAAAAAAAATGAAAGAGCTCTGGTGGCATAGTGCCTAAGGCACTTGACTGCTAACCAGAAGGCTGGCGGTTCAAACCCCCCAGCCACTCCTCGGAAGGAAGGTTGGG
>NW_006921815.1:1663812-1703690 GCF_000298275.1 Orycteropus afer afer
AACAACAACAACAAAAGAGCAAGAAGATTATGCGTGGAATTCATTATGTGATCACTGTGACTTTAAGAACTGTGGAAGAATTTTATAGCAATCTCTCTCACAGGAACCAATAAAAGAGCTTCCTTTAGTGCGGGAATATCAGCTCCATTTAAAACAAAGAAGAACAATGAAGCATTTTTAGCCTCACAGCAGCACTCCTCCTTTTCAGTTTGGTTTGCCTTCTTACAAAGCAACACCCTGGCATCCACATTAGAATTGAGACCAACAAGGCATCCCTTTCATCCCTCGGTGCCACAACTCCTTACTAATAATAATTAACCATTCCTGGCTTCCATCCAAGAGAGTTTAATAAATACTGGAATGGCTTCTCAGCTTCAGCTGCATTTCTAGCTTTAGTTGCAGAATGACGGAGGTGGGGGGGGCAGAAAACACCACTCTAAGCTGAATGAGTTTTTCTGAATAGCATCAATGCAGCAAAAAGACCACCTATCAGGTGTAGTGTCTAAGGCAGTTGACTGCTAACCAGAAGGCTGGCTGTTCAAACCCAGAAGGAAGATTGGGGAATCTATTTCCACAGAGATACAGCCTCAAAAACCCAAGGAGAGGCTGTTGTGAGTTGGGATCAAGTTGATGGCAGTGAGTTAGTTTGTAGTATCTATTAATTAATGACCATTATTAAAATATATATTTTATGTAAAAATATGTGTAGCACTGTTCATTCAAATAGATCCTACTCAGCTTTGTAAAATTTATTTCTGTACCTGCTTCAGAAAATTTGTTAGTAAACAGCATCGTAATATTTGATAGCAGCCTAAAAGTCATTATTTTTATAAGTTTCATATAGATATGTTTTCCTAAATAATTTACTTGGCATTCATTTCCAGGTAAATGATGGTTCTCAACATAGAATGTCTACGCAATAAAACAAGGAGCTCTGGTCTCACAGTGGTTAAGTGCTGGGCTGCTAACTTGGAGGTTAGCTGCTCTACATGAGAAAAGATCTGGCTATCTGCTACCATAAAAAAACCATAGGAAGCTAGCTCTATGCGGCAGTTTTACTCTGTCGTTTAGGGTCACTATCACTCAGAAACAATTAGTTGGCATGCAACAGCAATGATATAAATATTGATTTCTTTCTTTTTTTTTTTTTTTAAGTGGTTTGGCTACAGGATTTATTAACACTTTGTGTCCTGCGGCTGGCATGTACTGACTCACTGAGGATAAAAAAGGGTGCTGGAGGTGTGCTAGAGACTAAGTAGGTAATGTCCAGCTTCTTTAAGGAGTTCATGAGCCGTAGAAATCTTTAATGTGCTCGGTGGCCAACTGAAAGGATGTAAATTTTAATTTACCCACATGTGCCTTGGAAGAGGTATCTAGTGATCTACATCCTGAAAATCAGCCACTGGAAACTCTGTAAGCACAATTCTACTCTGACACACATGGGATTACCATGAGTCATAAGCAACTCGATGGCAACTGGTTTGATTGTGGTTTGGTTTATTCAAGGATGAAGGTTTATGTTGTGTCATCCAGTCACGGCTTAAGCCAATACCTCCTCTCTGACTCCTTAGTCTTATTCCCCAACTGTTCAAAAAGCTCATGAGGAAGAACAACGTCTGATTATCTGCCCTAAAATTCCACATGAGGGAATATTAGTGTAGGTACACTTTGGTGAATATAAACACATGGCATATGTTTGAGCATATCTTATCCTCAACAGTTTCTGAGCTTATTATCCTATTCTAAAAGAAATATAGATGACATGTTGGCCCTGTTTCAGTGCCTTCATCCCACAATGGTCTCTTTCTGCTTGGTCAACACTTGAAGTAGATAAGAATTTGCTTGTGAAATTTTATTAAGACACAAAAAAAATCAAGACGCTGACCTCACTAGCTAACTAGTAGTATTTTCTTAGGTACTGATTTGGTATTTCACTTTGGTGAAACCTGTAGGACTCTTGAACTAGGAATTGAACCTACATTGTCTATGATTTTATCTAAAGTTGGATAGAAAGGAACTCTGGGGGTGCAGTGGTTAAAGCATTAGGTGGCTAAAAAATGTCAGAGGTTCAAACCCACCAGCCACTCCTGGAGAAAGATGATGCATTCTGCTTTCGTAAAGATTTACACCCTCAAAAATGCTATAGAACAGTTCTACTCTGGCTTGTAGGGTCTCTATGAGTCAGAATATACCCCATGGAAGTGAGTTTGTTTCTTTGTTTGATTTAAAGCTTCATTAGGGGAACTTAACTATAACTAGAAACTATATATTCAGAGCAGTTATTTAACCCTTAACAAATCTCCCTAATTATGAGTTAATTTCACCAATATATAAGTATTCAACCTATAGGATAGAAATAATTACTTTGAATATTGACCAAGAATTAACACACTCCAATCAGGAATTCAGAACATTTATTGCAAGAGCTGAATAACTGTAAATAACGTAGAACTGGCAAAGCAGTAACAAGGATAATTGTTTAGATATTTATTCTGTCAAAGTCATCAAACACCCCTCACAAACTGACAAAAATGTACTGCAATAAGCAATGCACCCCTACCCATTATTTTCCATTATACTGTGGAAAAAGTGAACTGCTATTTACAAAGTAATTTTATTTTTGGTAAGAACAAATTAACTATCAGATTAGCAAACCCTTTTTTTTATTATTTTTTATTTATTATTTTTTTTTACTTTTAAATTGATGTTGAACCATGGCATAAAGATAACTTCCACTTCTTTCAATAAAGACATTTTGTTGCATGCTAATTATTGTTTAAATCATCTGTCATGCCTTAACAAAAACCTCCTACGAATGTTCGATTTTGGATTTCTTTGCACGTGCAACTGAGATCTTATTAACATTAGTCATCACTCTGTTGTTTTGAACTAAGTGACGAGACGCTGGTACCTGCCAGGCATTGACCAACTTTGATAACAAACAGTTAAACAGCAATAATTAGAGATTTATCCCTTTATTTCCCCCAACTAGCCTACCTGGAGAATGTTCTGTTACATTATGAAGGCACAACACATTAAATATTTTGTGGCTATGGTCTAATAACACTTGTGTTACAACAACATTATTGTATATGAGGATCAACACAAACTCTGCCATTTCAACAAAGTTGTAGACACACAGTTGCCCAATTGAAACTATTGTTAAATAGTGATTTTTTTCCTTGAATATATGCTAATTTTGATACATTAGTTTTGCATGAGTGACAAGTACAGGATATTATAGCAATTTCTGAAGGATAACATTTTCCCATTACTCTCTCACTTAATGCTACTAATTAAGTGGTTTTGCTTTTTCCTACTTTGAAAATAAGGATGTCAAGAAAAGGTTCTGAATTTCAAGCTTTCGCAGCAGTTCATTTTTTGTTGTTTAAAAATTTCATTTTTTATCTTTTGTTTTTTCACAGAATTCCAGTATCATTACCTATCATACAAGAAGCAAGATTCCAGAACCTTTTTTAAACACAAGAGTTTGAGATCCTTGAACAATGTGTGTCAGACAGACTACTAACGCAGAAACGCCATCACTAAAAGATAGAACAAAATAACAACAAGGAGGAAATTAAAAAAATAGAAAGGAAATAAGCAACCATAAAACACTGAATTATGTTACAACATCTTAGGTGAACGTTATAAATACACAAAAATTGTTAATAATAACTTGCTTCTATTTACAAATACTTTAACACTGATTGACTTACAAGTGTCCACTAACGTTGTTAACAGCACAATAGGTTTAATGCTTATCTTTTTAAGTTTCATTTGAAGTATAATGTCAAGTATAGTGGTCTGAGCACAAATCAATGACAAAAAAGAGCACAAATTTCTAACTGGATATGTTTGTCAGTCACTCTAATCCATAGAACTTTCTTACTCTCCAAATGCATATTCTATTGTTCATAGCAGCAGTCCAGGGTCAAAAACAAAATGCAATTTAAAAAAAAGAAAGAAAGATATTTGCACAATGGAGGGATCTCTAGAGAGTTTAATCAATTCTAGTAAACAAGACCACATGGCTAGTAGAACTATTTTCTCTCTTATATTGCAAATTATTGTATCCTCCATGGTGCTAAAACAAAGTTATGCATATCCCTGCTATAAGGGGCATAGTTGTAGAGATCTATAGAATACATAAAGCTCTGACACACAAAGTATTAGCATGTCTATTTAAAGTCATTAGGTCCTCTATAGCCTTTTCTTAGAGTTGGTGCTCTTTAGGGCTTTCAATTGCACCTCCTGCTTGCTTATAAGACTTCAGGTTCGCCAGAGGAATGTCTGTCACGTGGCTGCCATTGTTGAAATGGCCTTCATTGGAGCCATACTGCTTACGGTCACTGAACTGGTTCCTGTTGTTGTCTTCTTTCCAGGCTCTAGTCAGGGTGTGCCCATTCACTAGCTTGTCCTTCTTGACCCATTCTTTCTGGGGTGCAAAGGTTGAGAGAGGAGATTTAGGGTGTTGATATGGGCCCAAGCCAGGAGGCATCCAGCAATTATCAGAGTGACCCAAAACCAAACACTCTTGAGTGCACATCTCCGTAGCTTCAGCTAATCCTCGAGGACCCAGAGGACCATCTGCAAAGAACAACAGAAGAGAAAAAAAGGAAAGAAAACGGTTAGAATTTCCATTTGAAATTATCTTCTTAAAAGAAAAGTACATTGATTTAAGCAATCCAAAGACAATTATTCCCTATACTTCTAAGATGAACACAGAAGGAATCACAATCCTGTTTTTGAGGTAGGACTTTACCTATTTTCTTCCTTAAGTCCTAATTTGCATCCAGAAACATAGAAAAATTGAAGATAGGTAGGTAGTTCAGTTGATAAGTAGGTAGATAGATAGATGTCAATAGATATACCATAATGTATAATTTCCAGTCAACTGTGTTCATGGCATATATATTTTTCTGACTTATGTTGTAATAATTTTTAACAAAAGCTGCTATTTTTGAGAAATAACTAAAAGTAGGACAATTTTAATGTTTACAGTTGGATAATATGGTAATGATATAATTCCAATAAAACAGAGTACACAATACTACTTTGTGGGCATTAAATGCGTTTCTGGTGAGGCTTTACAAGGACATAGTGAGCAGGTGACTAGACATTGTATTATTAAAATAAATACTCTAAGTCATTATATAAAATATTCTTTTTCTTTTTCCGTACAAACACTTTTTTTCATATAAGAAATCAAATGGAGATGATTTTGTACCATTTAAAAGAATAAATTACCCAATTAAGCAATATTTTAACTACAGCATATTACTAAAAAAAAAATTGGTCAGCTGTAAACATTCTGAAATCCAAGTCCAAAAATAAGCTATTTGCATCCACAGACAGTGTTTCGCTCCTTCTATTAGCCCAAACTATTTTCCACATTCCAAAGAGTATAAAACTGGAGCTGAATTGCAAATTGTGTCATATGGAGTGTAACATTCAGGGGGGAAATGTCATATATATATATTACTCTTTTATTTTTCACATTAGCCGGCAATCTAGAACATACATATTAACCAGGATTTCAAAAATAAATTTTTTCGTATGTCTAATGAGAAAATCATCCCTTTACATACAACCATGCATACATAAAATAAAACACAATAAATACATATTCAAATGGTTAAGAAAAAGGTTGTTGCTTTTTTTTATTAACCCCCCCCCCCTTTGATTAAACAGTCAAGTGATTAGTGATAGCTTGGAAATTAAGAATTGATTTTATGAAGGAGGTTAAGTGGACAGGCAAAATGCCTGAGGTATAAAGGATTTTGAAAGCAGAGACCCATCAAAAGAAAAATGCAGAAGAAAACATGTCAGTAAGTTTGTATAGCAAACAATTAAAATAACTAAGCAATTGAAATGTAGGTCGTTGCTAAAACCTAACTTAGTACTACTAAATTTTGAAGTGCTAATAATTTTGGGCTTTTTATATTAACATCTATTTGTCTTAATAATATCCTGAGGTGGTAAACTCCACAGACTAATTATTTCTTGCATCTGCAAAAGTACCTGCTAAGATAGGCAACAATGATAGCAAAAGCTTGAACAAGAAATTGCAAGAAACATCAGAAGGGAAAGAATTCATGTGAAAACACTCTGGCTAAACTGCACTACTTTATACAAGCTCAAACTCAAGTCAGTTTTTTAATCTAAAAGAGAGAATATGCAAGGTTATTTTAAAAATAATCTTTATATTCTCCCCATCTCACCCATACTCTCATCTCCTCAAAAACAAATAGGTTTATTTTGCTTTAACACTTGCTCGTTACTTAAAACTATTTCTCTCATAAACTTCTGATGATAACTTACTTCTTATATTAATTAATTCAAGATTCTCTATGAGCCTTTCATTGTTTCTCACAATTAGATCACATTTTAAATTTCAAATTCATTCTCACTTTTCGGTTCACTTTGTTGTGCTTAGAACTCTTCACCCACAAAACTAACACATCTTTTTCAAGCCAATCTAGCTTCCCTTTCAATAAAATAACAGGCTTAGGATATGCTTCTTGTCTGGCCTGTTTTCATTTAATTACTGAATCGATCAAAGGTCAGCTTGTGTTCTACAGAGCACATACAAGTTTCCATAATTCTACCAACTCATGTCCCATATAAAACTTGCAGATTTCCACCTTCTTTGCTAACTGATGAATAACACATTTCCTGACTGAGTTGCCTCAACTCTGAACTTCATGCCTCTTTTTTTACTTTTATGGGGGATTTTATATATTCATGTCAATAACTCACTGCTGTCTAGTTGCATCTAACTCATAGTGACCTTTCCTTGAATTTTGCAGGTGGGTATCACTATAGAAGTAGTTTACCCAACCTTCCTTCTGAGGAGTAGCTGGTGGATTTGAACCACCAGCCTTCTGGTTAGCAGTCAAATGCCTTAGGCATACACCACCAGTCATTACAATAGAACTTGCTTATTTCACAAACATTACACTAAAAGCCTCAACAAAAATTCCTTTGCTTAACAATACTCTGTGACAAGGAGCTCTGGTGGTATAGTGCTAAGACACTTGACTGCTAACCAGAAGGCTGGTGGTTCAAACCCACCAGCCACTCCTCGGAAAGAAGGTTGGGCAAACTACTTCCACAGTGATACTGCCTCGGAAACCCAAGGAGGGGTCGCTATGAGTTGGGTCCGACTCAACAGGCACATAAGAACAACAACACCAACACTCTGTGACAGATAATGAATGAATTATTAAATTTTCTGTTAAATCTATTCCCTCCTTTTTAGATACCAGTGGAGATAAAGCAGATAATCAGTATTTTGATGTATAACTTATGCTGAGGCCTATAAGCCAATCCATAATCTTTACTTTTCCAGTCTCATTAATAAGTTTTTTTTTTAATTAATACATCCAAGGGAAAAACAATTGTTTATCAGCTACCTCAGAAATGCCAAGATAATTTGTTTGTTTGTTTGTTTTTCCTCATACTCATCAAATAAGAGAAAATATGCAAGGCTATTCATAGAAGAATCTTATCCAATATGCATTTCCATCTTCTTAATTTAATAAAAATGAGGTAATAACTGAGAATGATGTTCTTACATATATATCTATGAATATGTATGGAATTTAAATCTACAACACTGATTGATACATTTTAATAAATACAGTATATTTTCTTTTTTTTTCAGAACAAATACCTTTCTTTCTATAGATATTTACCGAGCATGTGCTATATGCTGGCACTGGGTATAAGACAAATGTCACCGCTACTCTCATGGACCTGTTTTTTGTCCTGGGAAACAATAGCCATAAGATGGTTGATGGGAGAAGAAGGTATAATTGAGAAGGACTAGAAAGCAGTTAACTGATTTTGAGAGCCTTGTCTCTTCAAAGGATTTGGGTGGTACAAATAGTTAATGCTCTAGCCTGCTAAACAAAAGTTTGGATATTAGAGTGCACCCAGAGCTTCCTTGAAAGAAAAGCCTGACAATCTACTTCTGAAAGATCAGCCATGGAAAATTCTATGGAGCACAGTTCTGCTCTGACACACATGGGGTTGCTAGGAGTGAAAATCAACTGGATAATAGCTGGTTTAGTTGTTGTCTTATTGCAAGGTAACACATAGACTTTGTCTATGTTATATCACTTCTTCCATTTCTTGAAATATCTTCTTACATATAAGTGACAATTTAAGGCATGCTTCTCATCGACAGAAATGAAACTGTTTGTCAGTTTGTTGTACCATGGTGGCCTACATGTTGCTATGATGCTGGAAGCTCTGCCACCCGCAGGGTCATCCATGGTAGACATGTTTCAGTTGAGCTTGTAGACTGAGACAAACTAAGAAGAAAGGCCTAGGGGTCTACTTCTGAAAATTAGGCAATGAAAGTTTATGAATCAAAACAGAATATTGTACCATATAATGCTGAACAATGAACCCCTTAGAGAGGAAAGTACTCAAGCACACAGTGGCTGCAACAATGAACTCAAGTGTATCAGTGATCACAAAGATGAAACAGTTTTCTTTCATTGGGTAGCCATGAGTCCGAGTGGGCTGCACGGCAACTAACAATAATAACACACAAAATTGTATCTTGCTAAAATGGGTTTCTTTCAGTAAAATAATACCACTTGCTCTGTGAAAATTGAACTTGTCATTAGCTCTTGTAATTAAATCTGAAAGATTTATTTTAAGTATATAATTAAATTTTAGAAGTTTTATAGTTTCTTGGATAAGGCTTTCAGACAGCTTATTTGCTGATAAATCGACAAAGTGAACAGCATTGTTGGAAAATATACTTTGCATTATGCTTTCATAAATTTTTATTTGAGGATATGATACTAAATAAGGGAAATTTTATTTTTGAAAAAAAAAAATGGGGGGGGGGAGGCAATTCCCAGTAGTTGCCTTAACACTAAATGGGAAAAAAAAAAAATAAGTTTTCTTTAGGGAAATAACAATGCTTCCAAATTTTCTTCCATAAAGGCAGTGCCATAAACTGGTAAGGGAGAAAAAAAAATTGTTTTGTGAGTAAGTATTGATTATTGAAGAGAGGACAGTCATTCTGCTGGTGCCCTAACACAAATTCTGCCCTTTGAAATGTTTACAACCTGATGCATGCTAACCATACACAAGTTCCTGACTTGATTTTCTCAATTTTTTTTGGTTTTTTTTTTTTTTTTGAGAATCATTGACTCAATTTTTTTTATGTTGTTGAAGAGGAGAAAAAAACTTCTCAAGGAGGCAGTCCAAGATGGCATCATACTCAGATGCCTCATAACATTCCTCTTACAGCAAAGACCTAAGAGAATAAGTGCATTTTATATAAATGACAATTTTGGAATGCTGGAGATGAGGCTGAAGATTGGATTGAGTGCAAAGAAGGACAGACTTTACAAAATTGGACATGAAGAATTACAGATTGCCAGAGCCCTGCCAGCCAAATTTATACAATACCACCATATCGCAACAGAAACAGCAATCCTAGTCAAAGTCCCCATAACCTGGTGAAGCCAAGCATTCATGACTCTGCACCCATGTCGAAAGCCAGGCAGGAGTGCTCCCTGCCCTGTGATGTTAAGTGCACTTATCTCTCCCACCACACCCATCCAATCCCCTGCACCAGAAGCCTGCAGACTTGTGGTGACATTTCATCTCACTCATCCATTCATCCCTTGCTCACAATCATAATCTGGTGGCACTCACCACCTCCCCACCCGCTGAACTGGTGGTCCATGGACCAATGGTGTCACTCTTTCACTCAGCTTCTTATACCAGCAACCCACACATGTGCAATGCCCACCTTTCCATCTAGCCACTGGTGCTGGGGACCTACAAGACCTAAAAGTGGTGCTCACTCTTACACCCAGCTGCTTACACCATGGATTGGCAGCACCTATTGCACTGCCCACTCAGTGGTACCAGGAGTCCATGAACCAAAGTCATCTGCTCCTATGTCCAGTCACCCACACCAGGAGCCTACAGATCAGTTGCACATCCTACTCCCTTCAGAAACCTGAGCCTGGGGGGCAGTCACCAGAGGCAAGCTCTCCCTTGTGTTATGCTCTAGCATATAGTGGCACACTTCCTACCAGGCATCCTTAGACTGGTGGCATCCTCACTGCCTTCCCCCTGCATCATCTCCCCCTTGCAAAAAGATACTTGTGCCCACTTTGATCACCCCTGCACAACACTCTCTACCCAGTAACATTGGTAAGGGTTTCCATACCAATCACCCTGTGACTGATGGCCCAGGCAACCTTGCCTCAACCACTCAGGAACCAGTAATGTATACACACAGCCCAACTCAGCAACCAACGCGAATTCTCCATGCGCTGACACCCAATAGACTGGGTGGAGAAAACATCACTTCACCAGCAATGCCAGCTATATCCTCAGTCACCAGGAAGACCAGAGACCTGCACTCAAACACACAATCACTGCTCTATCTATCTGGAGACAGTTGGTGAAAGCTCCAGTGCAGAAAGACTAGTGACCAGAGTAGTCTCCATGTCCCACCTACTTGGCTATATCAAAACAAAACAAAAAATTAGGACACAGTAAAGAAACATACAGTAAATAAATAAGCATTATAACATCTAAATGCCTCAGAGACAACAGAGAACTTCAACATAAAGAAGCCAGATGAGAGGGCATCAGCAAGTGACCAAAATAAAGAAACATAAACCCTTCCAGAGGAAGAAATTGTAATGGAACTTCCTGATAAGGAATTCTAAAGTGTAGTATATAGTGTTATCCAAGAGATCAGGGAAAACAAACAAAACCAAGGAAAACAGATAAAAGCAAGGAAAATACAGATAAAGCAATAGAAGAATTCAGGAAACAATACAGGAACAAATGACAAAATAAACAGACAATTAAACCATACAAAAAAAGCAACTAGAAATCTAAATGATAACAATAACATTTTAGAAAAGGTAACTTAACAGAAGGACTTGACCACATAGACATAGTACAGGACACTTCATCCAGTAGCATCAAAGTATGCATTCTTTTCCAACACATATGGATTATTTTCCAGAATAGACCACATTTTAGGCTACAAAGTAAGTCTCAATAAAATGCAGAACATAAAATTAATACAAAGCATTGTCTGCATTGACCCATGTCAATTTAGTTTTGAGTATTTCACTGTTCATAAATTATATTTCATATTTCACTGTATCTAAATTTTATTTAAAAAAAAACTATTAAAAAGTACAAAGCATTTTCTCTGATTACAGCACTATGAAAGCAGAAATCAATAACAGGAAGAGCAAGGAAAAAATATCAAATATAGAGAAACCAAATAACACCTTGTTTAAAAACACTGGGTAATAGATGAAATCAAACATTTCTAGATTCAAACAAGAATGAAAACACAACATACCAAAATGTTTGGGACACGACTAAAGCAGTACTCAAAGGTCAATTTATAACAATAAACACACATACTGAAAAACAAGAAAAGGGAAAAATAAAAGCATTAACTCTACAACTTGGCCAAGTAAAAGAGAGTAGTAAAAGAGCCCACATTGACCAGAAGAAATGGAATAATAAAGATTAGAGCAGAAATAAATGAAAGAACATAAATCAATAGAAAGAATTAACAAGACAATAGGTGGTTCTTTGGAATGATTGATAAAGTTGACAAATCAGTCACCCAACTTATAAAACAAAAGCAGAAGCAATACCACAAATGAGGAATAAGATAAGTGGTATTACAACAAAACCAACTGAAATGGAAAGATCATAACAGAATACTATGAAAATTATACTCCAACAAATTTGAAACCTAGAGGAAATGTACAAATTTCTAGATACACACTCCCTACTTAAACTAACACAAACTGCACTACAAAAACTGCACAGACCTAAAACAAAAGAGGTAATATAGCAAATAATTTAAGAAAAAAAAAAAAAAAGCCTCACAACAACAACAAAAAGCCCTGGCCCAGATGTCATCTTTGCAGAATCCTACCAAATATTCAGAGAAGAGCTTAAACCAATATTTATCAAATTTTTCATAGCAATAGAAATCAACAACATACCACCCCCTGCAAAAAAAAAAAAAAAAGAATCAAATGTTATGACCAAGTGGGATTCTTACTAGGTATACAAGGATGGTTCA
Source organism: Orycteropus afer afer (assembly GCF_000298275.1). Taxonomy (NCBI): domain Eukaryota; kingdom Metazoa; phylum Chordata; class Mammalia; order Tubulidentata; family Orycteropodidae; genus Orycteropus; species Orycteropus afer. Next base: position 1,675,925 of record NW_006921815.1, read on the forward strand.
ACATTACAAAATAAATCAATGAAATCCTCTACATAAATTAAACAAAAGAAAGGAATCACATGATCATCTCAATTGATGCAGAAAGGTTATTTGATAAAGCATAATATCCATTCCTGATAAAAACTCTCAGCAAAACAGGAATAGAAGGAAAATTACTCAACATAATAAATGGCATTTATACAAAATCAACAGCCAACATTATTCTCAACAGAGAAAGACTGAAAGCATTCCCACTGAGAATGGGAACTAAACAAGGATGCCCTTTACCATCACTCTTGTTCAACATTTTACTGGAAATCCTAGCTAGAACAATAAAGCAAGAAAAGTAAATAAGGACATTCAAATTGGTAAGTAAGAAGTAAAACATCCCTATTCACAGATGATATGACCCTGTACATAGAAAATCCCAGAGTCCACAAGAAAGCTATTGAAACTAATAGAAAAATTCAGCAAAGTAGCAGGATCAAACATAGAAACATCAGTTGGATTCCTGTACACCAAGAAAAAGAACTTCAAAAAGGAAAACAATACCATTTAAACAGCCCCCTAAAAGATAGAATATTTAGGAATAAATTTAACCAGGAACGTAAAAGACTTATACAAGGAAAACTGTAAGACACTACTGAAGAAATCAAAAGACCTCTTTTATATAAAAATGGAAATATATGCCATGCTCATGGATAGGAAGAATTAATGCTATGAAAATGTCAATACTACACAAAGTGAGCTAAAGATATAATTCAATTCCAACCCAAATTCCAACAGCATTCTTTAACAAGATGGAAAACCTAATCACCAATGTTTCATGGAAAATAAGATTGACTCAGATAAGTAAAGCATTACTGAAGAAGAAGAACAAAGTAGGAGGTCTCATATCTACTGACTTCCATATCTATTATACAGTTAGGACAGTCAAAACATCATAGTACTGGTACAAAAGGCACAAAGGTCAATGGAACAGAATTGAGGATATGCACATAAATTCATCCACTAATGGACATGTAGTTTTTGGCAAAAGGCTAAAGACTATTAGATGGAGAAGAGACAATCTCTTTAATAAATGATGCTGGCAAATTGGACATCTATCATAGAAAAATGAAACAGTTTCCAAACCTCACACCATACCCAAAACTAACTCAAAATCAATCAAACACCTAAATATAAAACCTACAATTGTAAAATCATGGATGAAAAAATAGAGACAATAATAGTGACCCTAATATATGGCATCGATAGAATACGAAGCATAATAAAATGTGCACAAATAGTAGACGATAAACTAGATAATGAGAAGTCCTAAACATTAAATATCTATGTTCATCAAAAGACCTCTCAAAAGTAGTAAAAAGAGAAGTTACAGACTGGGAAAAAATTTTGGCTATGACATATCCAACAAGAGTCTAAACTTTAAACTTATAGAAAATTTCAGCACCTTAAAAATAAAAATATAAACAATACATTTAAACATGGTAAAAGGATACGAACAGACAGTTCACCAAAGAAGACACTTAGGCTGCTAAAACCAAACACATGAAGACATACTTATGATGACTAACCATTAGAGAGATGCAAATAAAAACTATAGTGAAATACATGTTCATGCCTACAAAATAGTACTGATCAAAAACAGAAAACATTAAATGTTAGTTAGGCTGCAAGGAGACTGGAACTTTTGTACACTTCTGGTGGGAATGTAAAATGGTGCAAATACTATGGAAAAACATATGAACTTCCTTAAAAATGTAAAAATAGAAATACTGTGTGATCCAGCAACCCCAATCCTAGGTATATACCCTAAAGAAACGAGAGCTGCCAAAAATAGATATATTCACAACCATGTTCACTGCAGCATTATTCACAATAGCAAAAAAGATGGAAAAAACTTAAGTGCCCATCAATGGATGAATGGATAAATAAATTGTGCTATATACACACAAAGGAGCTCTGGTAGCATAGTGCCTAAGGCATTTGACTGCTAACCAGAAGGCTGGCGGTTCAAACCCACCAGCCACTCCTCGGAAGGAAGGTTGGGCGTTCCTACTTCCGTAGTGATACTGCCTCGGAAACCCAAGGAGGGGTCGCTATGAGTCGGGGCCGACTCGATGGCAAATAACAACAACAACAACATATACACACAATGTTTCAGGGCTATTCATAAAATGTCCCAGTAATATATCAGTGTTTCACTGCTATTCATAAGGTTTTCAGTGGCCAATTCTTTGAGAAGTGGATAGTCCCTACCTTCTTCTGAGTCTATCTTAATCTGGAAGCTCCACCAAAACCTTTCCACCGTGGACGACCCTGCTTACATTTGATATACCAGTGACAGAGCCTCCAGCCTCACAGCAAAACACAAGCCACCACAATAAGACAAACTAACAGGTGAGTGGGCAGTATTTCCTTCTGTTGTACATACGGTTGCTGAGTCAGAGCCAACTCAATGGCACCTAACAGCAAAAATATAAACACACAATAGAACACTGGCAACAATAAAGAATCAAAACAGATCTAAAAAACATCTCACAGCATGAATGAATTTGTAGGACATTATGCTGAGTGAAATAAGTCAATCATTAAAGGAAAAACATTGTATAAAACCACAGTTATTAAAAAAACAAAAACAAAAAAGGTTTACATACATAGGCAAAAAAAAAAAAATGAGTGGTGGTAGAGATGGGAGGGGAGAAAATTACTAACTAGATAGAAGACGTACTTTAATAATGGTGATGGGAAAGGCAATATTCAATATAGGAGACATCAGTACAAGGCAAAAGAAGACACTGAGAGGACCATAAAAATAAAGGGCAAATACAGTAACTACTATAACATAGACAATCATTCAATAACAGTATTAACAAACAACAATTTACAAATGGATACATAGTAGATTGGTATGCTAAAGAGATGTGGAAGGGCTTAAGAAATCACATTCACCTGCAAATATTAATTTGGTTGTGAATATTTCTTCACACTTAATTGTAGGTGCTGCATATATATTAATATAGACAATAGAGTACATAAGGGGCACAGTCACAAAACTTCTCAAACACAACCAAACACTTCCCAGGATAAAATTCCTAAGCTCAAATGTGAAGGACTAGTCTCGGGGAACATCTACATCAATTGGCACACCAAAGTCATAAAGACAATGTTTTGTTTCCTATTTGGTGACTAGTATCTAGGGTCTTAAAACCTTGTAAGTGGCCATTGAAGAAACTGCTATTGTTCTCTTCCTGTCCAGAGCAAACAAGATTTCAGAAAACCAAAGATTCAAGGGAGCAATTAGTCCCAAGGGCTAATGGACCACATGAACCACAGCCTACAGTACCTGAAGACCAGAGAACTAGATGATGCCTGGCTATCACTACTGATCACTTAGATAGGGGCAAAAGAAAGTGCTGGACAGAATGGGAAGTACAACAAAACTCAAATTCTTTAAAAAAAAAAAAAAAAAACCCTATGCTAAGAGGACTGATAGAGACTGGAGGAACCCCTGACACTGTTGTCCTAAAATACCCTTTCAATTTGGAACTGAAGCCACTCTTAGAAGTCATCTTTCAGTCAAATAGTACACTGGCCTACAAGATAAACAATAACATTCCAGAGGCACATATTCCTCAGAACAACTAATTTTATGAGATCCGAAGGATAACATTTGCCCAAAAGCAAAGATGAGAAGGTAGGAAGTAGTAGAATAGCTGTATGAAAGAAAATGGGGAGCCAGGGCGGAAATGGAGAAAGTGCTGACACATCTTAGGGGATGTAGCCAATGTCACTGAATATTTCATGCACAAACTATTAAATGGAAACTAATTTGCTCAGTAAAATTTCATCTAAAGTAAAAATAAGTGTAATAAAAAAATCTTAAGAAAATATTAATAATGACATTTTCCAAAATAAGGTTGAAAATGATCTATGATTCTCTATCAAATACATACCATTAAAAATTTTGACTTCCAGTAAGATGGTGGAATAGGCAGACAAGCTACACAGACCCTCTTCAACAAAGAAAAGAGAAACCAATTGAAATACAGAAGATAATCCTGGAGGCCTGAGCTTTGAAAGGAAGTATACAGAAGTGTATTAGATATCAACTAGTGGAAAAACCTGAACACAAACAGTGAGTATGGAGATGGCCTGAGCAGTGGACTGCCAGCTACTCTGATGGGACCAATAGCCTGAATATTTCCAAGTGGTGTTGGGACCTGAGAATTGACCTAAAGATCAGCCCTGGTCTCCAAGGGCTGCAGGGACGACTGCACTGGAGGCCTAGGACTAAGAAGGGAAACAGCAAGGAGGGAGACAACCTGAGCTGTAGACTTTCAGCTGTCCGGAGAGCACAGCCATTTTGAATGTTTACAAGCAGTGGCCATTTTGGATTTTAAAGTAACCAGCATTCTCATTCGGATTCCAGGGACCTGAGAATAGGCTCTATTTGCCAATGACAACAGGGACATAAGGAAGGGTGACAATGGGAAAGGAGACAGGTGGTGAGTGTATAAGTGTTGCCATCTAGTGAATAGAGGAGCACAGCACAGTACCCTGCTTACATAGGTAACATACAAAGAAAACAAAAATCATGGGCAAGTCACTCCAACATAAAATCACCAATTAAATATAAACACAAAAATGTCACAATGCCTCGGAGACAATGCCTCAGGAACAATAGAGCTTCTTTGCGCACAAAGAAGCAAGATAAAGCAGGAGAAAGAAGAGACCAAGATATAGACCCTAAACACATCCCCGAGGAAGGTGCAGCAGTGGAAAACCCTCATAAGGAATTTGAAAGAATTACATTTAGGAACTTTCAATTAATTGAGAGACAAATTAAGGAAAACACAGACAAAATTGAGGAAAACACAGAGAAGACCCTAGAACAATTTCAAAAGATAACATAAGAATAAAATGACAAAACAAATGAAAAATTAGAAATGATACAAAATCCACAGACAGAAATTCAGAAGATTAATATTAAATTTTCAGATAGGTAATACATTGAATGGGCAAAGGAGAAGAACTGAATCAATGGAAGATAAAATTAGTGAGATTGAAGGAAAATACCTCAATACTTCTTTGGAAAGGGATCAATCAGAAAAAAAGATCAAAACAAAATGAAGAAAGCTTAAGGTTCATGTGGGATACCATCAAAAGGAATAACCTGCTTGCAATTGGAATTACAGAACAGGAAGAGAAAAATAAAACCACAGAAAAAATTGTCAAAGATTTATTGGAAGAGAATTTTCCTGGTATGATGAGAGATGAGACTATATCCATTCAAGAAGTCCAATGAACCCCAAACAGAATAGACCCCAAAAGTAATTCACCAAAACATATCATCATCAAAAATCACCAAAACAAAAGACAAAGAAAGAATCCTGAAAGCAGCACAGGAAAAATGAAAAGTTACGTACAAGGGGCAACCAATAAGACTAAACTTGGATTTCTTGGCAGAAACCATGCAGGCAAGAAGACAATGGGATGGTATATATAAAACCCTGAAAGAGAAAATTTTCCAACCAAGAATTATAACCCAACAAAATTATCCCTCAAATATGAGGGTGAAATTTCCAGATAAGCAGAAATTAAGTGAATTTGTTAAAACCAGACCACCTTATAAGAGATGCTAAATGGAGTCCTTTGGACAGAGAACCAACAACAACAAACAACAACTGACCATTAACACACATGATGACATAACTCAGAAACTAAACCAGTTATAGAAGTATCCAAAGTAAATAAGCCTACAAGATTGGAAATGTAATCAGAGACATCAAATGACAAATGAGGAGAACTACAAACCAAAAAGAAGGAAAAAATTGTATAGTTACAGAACTTCTAAATGGTAGGGAAGTCAAGACGACTGCAAGATAGAACAGATTGTTCTAAACTTGGGAAGAAAATTTTAAATCACAGAGTAACCTCAAAGAAAAATGGTAAGCCTTCACATCAAAATAGAAAGGAAGATAAGCACAAATATTTAGCAAATACTAAAACAATAGCAATGAAGGAAGTGATAACATGATTCATAAACAAAATGAGCTCCACACAGAAAATTTTATGGAAAAAAGAAATTAACACCACGAAAAAGCAAAATGACAGCAACAAAGTCATACTTGTCGATAATTACATATCTGACAAGTGACTTATCTCTAAAATTTATAGAAAACTCCCAGTACCTCAACAACAAAAAGATTAACAATCCATTTATAAAATGGGCAGAAAACATGAATAGACACTTCACCAAAGAGGGTATTCAGGCAGCCAGCAAACACATGAAGAAATGCTCATGATCATTAGTCATCAGAGAGATGTAAATCAAAACAACATTGAGATACTATCTCACCCCGCACTAAGGTCAAAGTTCAACAAGCCAGAGAATAGCAAATGCTGGCAAGGATGTGGAGAGATTCGGACTCTCATACACTGCTAGTGGGCTGTAAAATGATACAACCACTGTGGAAAACAGTATGACAGTTCCTTAAAAAGTTGGAATTAGAAATACCACTTGACCTGGCAATCCCACTACTAGGTATATAGCCTAAAGAAGTTAGAGCCAGGACAAGAATAGATATTTGCACACCCATGTTCATCACAGCACTATTTACAATAGCCAAAAGATGGAAACAACCTAGGTACCCATCAGCAAAAGAATGAATAACCAAACTATGAGGCATACATACAATGGAATACTATGCAACACAATACTAAAGAATATTATAGACTCTGCAAAACATTGCATAACATGGATGAACTTGGAGGACATTATGCTGAGTGAAATAAGTCAGTCACCAAAGGATAAATATTGTATTAGTCCATTATTGTAAAAAGTTAAGGAAAGGTTTATATATGGAAGGAAACTTTCTTTGTTGGTTACCAGGGTTGGTAGGGGAGGGGAGGGAACACTGCCAAAAAAAAAAAAAAATGCATTGACCCATGTCATTTTAGTTTTGTGTATTTCACTGTACATAAATTGTATCTCAATAAAATGCATTTTTTAAAAAATTTCAGGAAATTTTTGTTAATACTACTAAAATCATATTCACTAAAATATCTTTGACATAGAATTATTTTCAAAGTTATTAAAATAAAGAACTGTCTTAATTGATGAATAATTATATATATTTTTCATTCATTCATTCTCTCAACAAATATTTATTGAACATCTAATATATTTCACATACTGTTGTGCTGGATCTTTAGTAAATGTCTGAGTACATATTTCATATATATGTGTGAGTGTGTTTTTCCTCTTCCCTGTTCCTGTAACTTTTTCAAAAATTAATTGCTAGTGCTCTGTTTATGCTACATCATGCAATATGTGTTTGGAATCCTAATCAGGATTACAATTTGTTTATAAACACTTTCCATAATCTCATCACTAAATAAATTTAGCTTCCTTTCTCTTAAAAAATAATTAAAATCCCTCCCCCCAAAAAATTGTAATACTGAAACACTGATGGATTTAAAAAAACATATATATAATTTGTTTTCTTTCACATTCTGCAATCTATGAATTCAGTTATTCGGTCTTAGTTTTGAATGTATAAGGACACAAGTGGTGATAAAACTGTACAAGCCATCTGTCTCTGCATTTCAGTGTTTTGAAAGCAAGAACAAAAACCACAAAACAAAAAGCTTCTTAAAAATTGTCTCAGTTATTATTTATATCAAGTCTCAATGTAATCCCTTCCCCACATTTCCACAACTCAGTTTCTCACTCCTAAGCAAATAAAATACTTTTCCTGTGGTCTAGGTATTAACAGCTGTCATAGAGCTGCCTGAATTGTTTACTTTTAAATCCAGTCTAATGGAACCCCAGGAAGACTTAAGTGATAGAATAATTGACTGGATCTTGATCTCATTGTATTGTATCAGGAAGTTGAAGGGGTACTTCATTAATTAATTCACTGCTTTGATTAACAAAGAACCCTGATAGTACAGTGGTTAAAGCTTTTGTCTGCTAAACAAAAGGCCAATGGTTCAAACTCTTCAGCTGCTCAGGAGGAAAAAAGATATGGCAGGCTATGGCAGTCTGTTTACTCTGCAAAGTTTCACAGTGTTGGAAACCCTACATTGCAGTTCTAGTCTGTCCTGTAGGGTCACTATGAGTTGGAATCTACTAGATGGAAATGTATTTGGGTTTAGATTGGGTAATTAACAAGTAGCATCTGGCCTGTTGACCAGCTGCTTTTCAACCTATTTGAAAACCTTTAATTCAAAATCTAAATATCTGCACTTAAAAAGGGGAAAAAAAAAAATCATGATACCTTACAATTTCTAGATAGATTTCGTAGTGTATTAAGTTTTGGTCTTCCATATGAATGAATTTTCCTTAGATTTTTACTGTTGAGTAAAATAAGACTAAATGTTCCACCAAAATTAAATTGCAAAATAAATAATTTATATCATTTTGTATGAAGCTTATATCTAGCTCAGTTTTTGTTGCTGTTTTTGGTTTGTTTAAGTTTTGTTAAAGAAAATTTCTTCTATCTGATTATCATGTTATATTGGCCCTTTTGTGGAAAGAACATGTATTACCACTTTCAAGAAAAATATTACATTGTAAATTCCAATTTTGCTGTATTTACCCAAGACTTTACACTAACATGACAGTGTAATATGCAAAGAACTGCGCATCACTAAACACCTTAAAAGGAAAATGATTTCACTGATTTGGATTTGCTGAAGTGGTTTCTCTGATATTTAGGTATAGTGATAAAATTCCTCACTTTTTAAAGAAATTTCCATTTTATGGAGATGTTTACTCTATAATCCTTCCTTGTCTTCACTATTATTAATATATGGAAAAAAAATATTAATTTTCATACTTGCCCCTTGCTTTAATTCATCTTCCTACAATATCATTTTAGAAAATTGATATTCTCTCCCACTATTTTAGTTCTGGAAGAGAATAATGCAATAAAATTTAGTATTTTTATCTACCTCATTTTAATCCTCAGATTCTTTCTAGCCACCAGCTTCTGAGACAATGTGTGAAAGCATAATAATATTTTATTATCCTTGTGGATTATATTGAATAGAGAGATAAAGCTAATAGTTATGTAGATCTGGAGGGATAAAAAAGAAATATCAGAGGCAAATTTATTTTATATGCACCCCAATTATCCAGTAGCTCATCATCTTTCCTTACATTTATTGAATAGTAGCTCTTACAACTTAAGTCAGTTAATTAGTTTCCAATCTAAATACAGTAATATAAAAATCAATTTAAAATATGAGAGAGGGCATGAGAAATTGAGGAAACTTTTGATCACTGCCCACAATCCCTCTTGGTACTGCAGTTCTGCTTTAGAACTGCTCGGATGGTGACCGATCGATACTTCTAAATCACTTTCACATAAGAACAAACATTAGTTATTATTATACAGAAAAAAAGGGCATAAAGTTCATTGCCATTTTAACCCAACTTTTTATATGACATAGCATAGGATAGTTATGTTGAGAAACTAAACCCTAAAGCAGGTCTGGCAAATATGAGTATTCTAATGGAAAACTTGGTTCATCTGTTTAATAAATTGTGATTGAGTTCATTTTAGGTTAAAGGGATTATTGAATATCTAAATTTAGAACAACTCAGAACTTTTAAAGCACATGGTCATCACAGCTAGAGATAATAGGAAATGTATTTTAGCCCCACTACGACAATGAAATAGTATGGACTTTGAGATTGTTATTTTAGATTGCATAATTATCAGTCTTTCATGTATAAAGTGAGAAAAAAATATATTGGATTTGCATACATGGCTTCTACACAGTCTCTTTTCCTGTATTAAATATCACTGTGGCTTCTCATCAGTGTAACATGGTAATCAAACTTTTCAACATCATTTTAATTTAACTAATAGGAAGTCCAAGACAGGACAAAGAAATTATCAATGATTGTTTAGGAAGATTATTTTATCACTGAGGTCATATTTGGATTTTTAGTATGTAAAATTGTATTTAGGAGAATTACTTATATTTCTAAAACTAAGTAAAAATCTATTTGTTAATCAGAGCTTCAGCCTAAAATTCCGATTTAAGCACAGCATTGTGAATGCGTCAATAGTCACCTTGAGAAACAAACAAAAAAAAAAACCTAGCAGCAGGATTTAACAAAACCTTCAGTTAACAAGTAAATAAGGATTAAATGTTTCACATATTCCTCATACAGATTTTATTCCTTGGTCACAGATGAAAAGTCAACATTTGCAGATGGAGATGGTCCAAGTACAATAACACATGGCCAGCCCAAGCAGCAGATTCTCTGCCTGAGAGGATATTGTTATTTGGACAGACTTTACAATTCAAAAAGAGTGGAGAACATTTCCTTAGAAATCTTCAGCCTTCCTCTGCAGAGCATGAATATCAGCTGCCTTTTTCTCATCTGCTAAAACAAATTGTTGAAAAGAATATTACCTTTGATAATTTTATTTATTCATCATTAGTATTTGACGTTACAATCAGTTGAATGACAACAGTCTAGGAAGAAAGACTTTCATTCAAATTTTTATCAAATTGCTTGATATGAAACACCGTAGTTACATTATTGCAAGTTATATTCGCTTCCTTCTATATGCCACCTTTTCTTTGCATTATAAGAGGCCTTTGAGGTCTTCAATTTTCAAAACTTACTCATATATTGATATTTCCTGAATTACTCCCCATATCTTACAATCTATAGTGGTTCTCAGAAAAAATGTGACAAATTTTATTTAATGTGAAACAAATTTCAAACAGCAGATCTAACGTGTTAAGCAATTAAGTATATTTTTAAAGATTAATTTCAAGATGATACCCAAGTTAAAAATGAAGAATAACTCATATAATTCTTCTGTATTCTTCAAAAGACTCAACTGTTTAACCAAGGTCAAGCCAATAGTACACAATGTTGTGAATTTATTTGTCTTTACTCAGTGTCTAATACTGTCCCTGTCCTAGATATATGTAATTAGAATGGGAGGAAATGTTCAAGTTATTTTCCATTTGCCTCTAATAAATTTTGCCTGGGTCAACCAATTTTGCCTTGCTCTAACGTTAGTTCCTGCTCTAGAGATTCCACTTCAGTAGGTCTTCAGAGGGCATAGCCATTTATCCCAGGAGAGTTTAAGTAACAGGAAATTTGATAAATACTTCCTTAAGTTATTAAAAATTAAAGATTTAATAATTTATAAATTTAAAACAATGCTCAAGACTGTGTTTGAAATGGAATGAAACATCAATTATCGTCTATTTGATTTTTGTATGTGTGTACATGCACGCATGAATATGCGTATGTTCATACCTACATAGTTTTACCATCCCTCTGAATTCATATAGCATAGAACAATGCCTCTGAAATGTTAATGAGTGAGCACATGAATCACCTGGGAAAATAGCAAAAAATGCAGATTCTGATTTAGTGACTCTGGGGTGTGCTCAAGGACAGACACACTTTGAGTTGCAAGAACAATGACAATTCATTTATCTTCATTCTGTCCTTTCCCAGTAGCATAAATAACTTAAGAGATCTCAGACTTCAGTGTATATCAAAATTAACTAGTTGTTGTTGTTATGTGCCATCGAGTCAGCCCCGACTCAAATTAACTAGAAGACCTGTTAACCCAGAAATTGCTTGGCCCCACCCAGGGATTCTGATTCAGTACATTTGGGAAGAGCCCAGGAATTTTCACTTCCAACAAGTTCTCACGTGCTGCCACAGTTTCCAGATTTCTCCCTTCCAGCACTAACATTTCTGCTTCTGCCTTCTTTGCTGACACTGCAACTTTTTCTCAGGCCCTTAGGTGTTGGAATGGTCAATGCTACTCTTTCCAGTTTAATCTTCCTTCTCAACATAATAGTGGTGAACTCACACATTTTTGTGGCTTGACATTTCATATATATGCTAAGGAGTTCCCAATTTATATTTCTAGGTCCTTATCTTTCTCCGGAGGGTCATAGTAGTTTATTTAGCTACCTACTCAACAATAACATATGCATGTTTAATTGGTACTTCCAATTTACATAATTCTTGCTTACTTTTCCCTATTTCTAAACCTGCTATTCTCCTTGCATTTTCCATTCTTGTATATGGCTGCAAGATCAGGGCCACTCAAGCAAATCCCATAATGCCCACAATGCCAGGTTTGTAAAACCAGTTCAGGAAGACAGATCATCCACCTCTGATACCAACTGTGTGGCAGATAACAATTCCACTCCACGCACCTACTGTATCCTATAGAAATCCAACCTTCCTTTCCCTGGTCAGTCCCAGCCCCAGCTGCTCCATGCAGCCCTTGCACTAGGTCAGTAAATACTGTCCTCTTCTCTTTGTCTTAGGTCTGTTAATCCACTGGAATAATTTACAACTCCAGAGAAAGGGGTATCTTTAATCTACCAGATGAAAGGATACAAACACATAGGGAAGGGTCTCAGTAAAAAGCCCCATGTCCTCAGCAGATGCGTTGATCTTCCCAAGAGCAGTTATTCACTATTACCATCTAGAAATGTCCACTGAGCCTCAGACTTCCAATCCAAGGTTTTTATTGGCCTCAACATGTTGCCATGATAGATTACATCACATCTCCTGAGGCTTAGTCACAATCAGACCCCAGGTAGTCTATCAGCCTCCATTCAATTTCCTCAATTCTCAGGAACCAGGACCCAATGACAAATTGACAACCGCAATTAACATTTGCATCTCACAATGGAACACTTGTCATCTGGTTGCTCACTCCAATTAAAAAAGAAAAGAATCATCTTTGACACCTTCTTAAACCTTCCTCTGCATAATATAAATCTAAAATATACCCCCAAGATTATCTACCTAATGCCTGGGATGATGAATATGAAGAGGAATCATGTACTTGATTATTCCACATTATAAAAACAGGATTTTGCAGATGTAATTGAGTCAATAATCAGTAGGCTTTTAGTTAGTTAATAAAAAAATAGATTCTATAGGTGGGCCTAACCTAATCATATGAGTTCTCAAAAAGCAGAGAGAGTTTTCTCTGTTTGGTAGCAGAGGGGGATTCAGAGAAATCCAAACTACAGGAAGGATTAACCTGTAATTAATGGCTTTGAAGATGGAACAGAGACCATCCCTCAGGGACAAAAAAAAATGAGGATCTCAGTTCTACAACCACAGTGAGCTAGGTTCTGTCAACAACCTGAATGAGCTTGAAAGTGAATTATTTCTCAGACCCTTTATTAAGAGCCCACCCCAGCTGACATCTTGATTTCAGCCTTGTGAAATTTTAAACAGAGAATCATGTTATGCCTCCCTGGACTTCCACTCATGGAAACTGAAATAATAAATATGTGTATATGTTTAGTTACTACTTTTATGGTAATTTGTTATTCAGCAATAGAAAACTAATGCTGCCTCTGTCTTCCACTCAAATTATAGTGCCAATCAGCTAGCAAGTCCTTTTTTCTATGTAATTTGCTGCAAACTCACCAGCTCAAGCCACTATCATTTCTTAAGAGACCTCCATTTCATAATTCTTTATCCATTTTCTTCCCCAATCTATAACTAGAGGCATCACACTTGTATTAGTTTCCTGTTACTGCTGTAACAAATAATCACCAACTTAGTGGCTTTAAACACAAACAGTTAGCTTTGCATTTCTGGTGGTCAAAAGTATAAAATCAATTTCACTGGGCTAAAACCAAGGTGTCGACAAGGTTGAATCCTTCTGCAGACCCTGAGGGTAGAATCCATTTCTTTTCCCAGGGGCAGCATTATGGTTAGTGCGAAGTAGTGCAGTAACTCAAGGTGTCACTCTTCATGGACCTCCTCCATACCAGATCACATAGAATCCTTACTAATGTTTGCTATCAATTTTAATCATAGAATAATACGTGATAAATATAGCTTTAAATTGCCCAAATACGTTGTTTCTTAGTTTGCATGAATACTAACAACAAAACTGCTTTGTAAAATCTTTCTACATTTTATCACATTATTAGTTACAAGATTATTAGTAACTGAGCAAAAGCCTTTTTTTATTTTTCTCCTTCTTCTCTTTAATTACTATTTCATTCTCAAGAAAGTTACTGATACAAGTTTACAAATACTAATTAGTATAAAATTGCAGCCAAAACTCGAGAAAATTTGACAAAATCTTCACCTATAAAAAAACACTGTCAACAACAAAAATAACAACTCATGCTTGTAGCATGTGCAGACAAAACCACGTGATTCAAAGTGTCACTGTAACTGAGTAATAATAAAAGCTCTAACTGGAGCGCATTAGAAGATTCAAAAAGTAAATCTGCATAGGTTTTAGGCTTGTAGGTATATTGATACTGGTTAGCTGGGCTTATGAAAAATATTTTTGTTGTTATACTAACTAAAAAGATATTTTTATAAAAAAATTAACAAATTTCTGGTGAAACATTGTATAAAAATTTTATAAACAGTCATTTTGGACAGTGTCCCCTCGCCCATACCCCACACACCCCTCTAATGACACTACTACCCTTTCCTTTCTCAGATTCATTTGTTTCTCCTAGGTTATATGTTTTCCTTGGTTTGTGGTGCCTTCCTCCGGATGAAAGAAACACATCACTCCAGTATCTGCTTTCATTACCACATCACCTTTTCCTATGAATCTTCCTGCTTTCCTCTTATAAACCAAACCCATTGCTATCGAGTTCATTCTGATTCACAGTGACCCCTATAGGGTTTCCAAGGCTGTAAATGTTTATGGAAACAGACTGCCTTGTCTTTGGCCCGTGGAGTAGCTGGTGGGTTCGAACCACCAATCTTTTAGTTAGCAGCCTGATGCTTTAACCACAGCACCACCAGAGCCCCTTTTCCTCTTATAAAGACCATTGATTATCCACATAATCACCCAGATTATGCAAAATAATTGCTCTGTCCCAATATCCTTTACTTAATCATATACACCAGGTCTTTTTTTTTTTTTTTTGCCATTTAAGGTAATAGCTTCAGAGGTTCCAGGAACTAGGATGTAGACATATTTGAGGGTGAGGGTACTATTCAGCCTAGCACAGTGCTTAAACATGTACAGCCAAAGACCTTCCATTCCTGCCTCCCATCTCCATTAGAATAAAAGCCACAATCTTTTCCATGACTCAGAGAGTCTTCCATGGTCTTAGCTCTGCCCAAATCTTTGATTTCATGTTGCACCTCACTCCCTTTACGCCCTCTGTTCAGCCACATAGACTTTCTTATTGTGCTTCCCACACACCCACTTTGTGCTGTATCTTTGGATTTGCTAATATTTTTGCCTGGGATATCTTCTCACTGGCCTCAGAAATAACTCACCCTCTCTGTTCATTTACTTGTCTCCTCAAAAATCAATTCTCCATTAAAGCATTTCCTTATAATCTTTTTTGAAAAATAGTATCTTCTAACAAGTCTGTATGGAGACATGGTGGCATAGAAGTGAAGGGCGAGGGTGTTAACCAAACCCACAGCAGCTCCACGTGAGAAAAAGGTAACAGTCTGTTTCCATAAAGGTTACAGTCTTGGGAACGCTATTGGGCAGTTCTACTCTGCAGTATAGGGCTACTATGGGTTAGAGTTGGCTCAGCAGCAACAGGTTTGGTTTTTGGTTACCCAGTCAATCTCTTAACCCCTTACTTGACTTTAATTTTCTCAAGAACAGTCATCACTACACGTAATAATATATTAATTTGTCAATGGTCTATCTCTTACACTAGAATATAAACACAGCAAATTCACACATATTGCTTTTGATATCAGCATCCTGAACATCTGTTACTATGATCTGGCGCATTGCAGATAATTACTAGAGATACTTTTTAGATAAAATGAAATAAATGATTTTGTTCTGAGCTCCAAATCGGTGTGTTAACATAAAAACTGTATATAAAACATTATTTGGCAAATAATTTGCACTCAGAAAAATTAATTAATAATAGTTCTTACTCTACTTAAGAAACCCTGCTAAGAAGCCACAGGATAAAATTTCACAAAGGGAATATTTGGGATGTCTAAATAGTATAACTAGGACAAACTAGCTGCATTAAAAAATACTCACACGCTATCTTATTGTGGACTTGAAGCAACTGGGGATGCCCCAAAGTGAAACATAATTAGGTTGCTTCCTCTATCCCAATGAATCACTTAATCATGTCAGACAGTTCATAATTCCTTTAACCAA
Organism: Orycteropus afer afer; assembly: GCF_000298275.1. Lineage (NCBI taxonomy): Eukaryota > Metazoa > Chordata > Mammalia > Tubulidentata > Orycteropodidae > Orycteropus > Orycteropus afer. The sequence continues at coordinate 1,692,064 of NW_006921815.1, forward strand.
CAGAGCTCTTTAGATGTCTTCAGAAGTCCAGAATCACAAGATACACAGTAAAACAATGCTTTAAAGCCTGAGGATAGGAAAGCAATTATTAGCAATTATTCTGAGCAAAGCTCTAATGAGAAACCGATAACTGTATAGGATTTAACTCTCTGGTACAAGTATGCTCAGGTAAATGGGAGGATATTTACAAAATATAAGTTTATTAGGGAATGGTTTAGACTCTATATAATAAATATATTGGCTTAAAACTCTAAGGACTAGGGTATTTTTTCACAAATTTTAGGGAAAAAGGTGCTTTAAGAAAACATTTAACAGTTCAATTTAGATTGTCTACAGAATTTCATGGTGAAATTCATTGCTCAAACTAGATTATACATAAGGAAAAACTACTATAAAAATGAGGAGAAGTAAAATGTTATATTTTGAAAGAATCTCCTAAGGGAATTGTTGAAAATGACATTACTCCCATTATGGAAAATGGCCTGTATATTATTGTACAGAGTAAACTTGACCTCTCAGGGCAATAGACAGGAATAACTACTCCAATCTAAAATGCACGTTATCTCTGAGAGCACCTTGGAATTCCAGAGAAAGTACATTAATACAAGTCTTTTAAGATAAACTTGCATTTGAAAATAGTAAGAATTATGTGTGAATTTTATAACATCTTTACAAATTTGGCTGATATTTCCTGCAATATTTTATGCTCTGTCTGTTGACAACCATAGACTATCATTTTCTAAGGACAGAAGAAAAGTTACACCTCCCTAGTACTTTGTTAGGGAGCTCTGGTAGCAGAGTGGCTAAGACACTTGACTGCTACCCAGAATCTGGCTGACAGTTTAAACCCACTAGCCACTCCTTGGAAGGAAGATGGGGCAATCTACTTCCATAGTGATACTGCCTCGGAAACCCAAGGAGGGGTCACTATGAGTCTAGTTTGACTCCACAGCACATAACAACAACAACAACAACAGTACATTGTTATTTTTTTGGTACTTTGACCATTAGCCCTAAATATTCAATAGATACAATGTTGGCGTATTTATCATAGAAAGATAATTAATTGTCATTATTAATTTTATACTATGAGATATGAGTCATTTATCATTTTTCTGAGATAAAAAAAAATGTTGCAACATCAATATGTTTTAACATTTAATCAAAAATCTTTAAAAATTCCACAAGACTAAGATGAATTTGCATACGAAAGTTCAAGGAAACCAGTATTGCATAAAAATAGTTCCTTTTAGTAAATTTAGAAAAATATTAAAAACCTGGCATTAAGTTCTATATCTAGGAGAATAATTCTTGGCAAGCAAAATTTGACCTTGTCTTATCAGAGTGTCTTTTCTCTTCCTCTAGGTTATTTCAAGAACTTCTTCTGAGGAGCTATGATTATTCACATTTGCTTCCTATCTAGATTTGCTATCTCTTTGCAATTAAATATGATTTTATTATCTTCCAATCTGTCTCTTTAGAATGACCTGTGCCTTGGGCATAATTGGTGGTTGGCTACTCTGATTAGATCAAGAATGTTACAATATTATTGACCAAAATGCTAAGTGTTACCCTTTGGAAGAATATCTGTACTTTAGTGTGAGCCTTGTGGAGCTACTTCCATCCAAATACATAATTTTTGAGGCATTATGATGAATCAATATGGTTTTGAGGTAGAGAAGGCTTTGAGGAGTCCATCAAATCACAATGTGGAATTATTCCTCTCCATGAGCTGGCATAATTTGGGAATCATTCAGGGTCCTGATGTGAAAGAGATGACACTCAAAGGGATTATATGAAGAGAGTTTGTTGAAGGGATTCTTTGCAGACATGTAGGCTGGGTGAAGTGAACCAATAAGAATGATGAGGAAAGCAAGAAGCTGGAAACTAGGAAAATATGCCATTCCTAAGCCTGAAAGGGGAGGGGGTAATATTCCTGGAAGCCAGAGAGAGATGTAGAAAATTCCAAAGAATCTATGCAAAAAGCGAAACAATGAAGGTGCAAAATAGCTTGTAGGATAAAATACAAGAGCAAGTGTTGGTGAACAAGGTGTTACTGTGTTTTTATATATCATCAGATACAAAGACCTTAAATGTCCTTTGAGATAAACCTCCAATTGAAATTCCAATTTGAATGACTTCACTGTTCTAAATACAACTCAAAAATCCTTTATGGTCATCCAACCCTAATCTACACAGGTATAAATTAGGTTGGAAACATTTATTGCCTATTAACTGCAGGTTATATGTAAGCCAATTATTACAATACTAAATCAGAATAAAAATCTTTTAAAAATTCCAAGCAGCCTTGTGAGCTGATAAGAAGAGATTAGTGAGATTGAGTGAAATATCCCATTGTCTTTTAAATCATTTTTGAACAAATTGTTGAAATGTTGTGCTTAGTATATTCACCAAATACAATATTTGTACACATGGATAATTACTAAGTAGTTAACCTATTCTTATCTTCATTAGATGTATAAATTATTAGCAAATCTATAAATCACAGTTCTTGGATCTTTTTCACCTCATAGAGCAAAGTATGCTAAAGCACTTGATTCTTGTTTTGAGTGTATGAGTTGGCTCCTCTGCCTCAGTTTACTGCATCAATCAAATCACAAGGCAGTTGGTCCTTGCCAAGTATTATCAATACTACTTTGGATGTCAGATTGTTTCTCTCTAACAGAAGTGAACTACACAGTGAACTTTTACTTTTTAATCTAGATGACAGTCAAAGGTTCCGAGATGTATGAACCTTTGGCAAGATTTATAAAGTTAAGCTGTCGTCTAGAACAATTGGTATGGCTTTTGTTCAAAATCAATCACTAAGAGTATTTTTTTATCTGGCTGAACTACCCCAAAATGTTCTCCCTGTCAGCACGGACTAGAAATAGAATGCCTATCGGAAGGAAGGTTGGGCAATCCTACTTCCGTAGTGATACTGCCTCGGAAACCCAAGGAGGGGTCGCTATGAGTCGGGGCCGACTCGACAGCACATAACAACAACAACATACACAGAATATTTAAAAGCCATATTATCACTGATAAATTAAGTGGAGATAAATTACTTGGAATATATATTTGCATATGTATATATTTAAGGAGCACTGGTGGTATAGTGCCTAAGGCATTTGACTGCTAACCAGAAGGCGAGTGGTTCAAACCCACCAGCCACTCCTAGGAAGGAAGGTTGGGCAATCTACTCCATAGTGGTACTGCCTCAGAAACCAAAGGAGAGGTCACTATGAGTTGAAATGACTCAACAGCAGTGAGTTTTTTTTTTTTTTTAATGTATGTATTTCCCTGTCTGTCTATCTACCTGTCTATGTGTCTATGTGTACTATGACTAAAGTGTTACCAATAGCATATTTTAGTTAATAAAAATGCATTAGCTGCAATTGTTGTTAGTTGCAGGCTAATTACTGGCAGTTCAAACCCACCAGCCACTCCTCCGAAGGAAGATGGGGCAATCTACTTCCGTAGTGATACTTCCTCAGAAACCCAAGGAGGGGTCATTATGAGTTGGGTCCGACTCGAGGGCACATAACAACAACAAAAACAACCTTATATATATGTCCCTGAGTGGTACAGATAGTGAGCACATTCAGCTGATAGCCAAAATGTTAGAAGCTCCAGTTCACCCATACATGCTCCAAAGAAAGGCCTGGTGATTTGACTTCTGAAAAATCAGACATTGATAACTCCATGGAGTACAGTTCTACTCTGACACACATGGGATGAGTATGAATCAAGCTGACAGCAAGTGGTATGGTATAGGATGGTATAGCCTCAATTTAACTAAATAATTACACAGATTTAAGAAAACAAAATGATGTTTTTGGATTAAATGGATAATTTAAGATCACCACATATATCTTGAGCACTGTCCATTTAAGCAATCCAATTGGACCAAGTTCATTTCCTTTTCAGAGTGTTTTTCACTAAATCAAAAGCAGTGCTTCTTGATAATTATCATTCTAGCCACTAAAATGCATTCTGTTCTCAGTTAATATGCTATGAACGCCTTAGGCTGAGCTTAATACATATACTTGGTGTTGCTACACGATGATACCTGATTGAGCTCCTGAAGCAAATGATAAATATATACCAATGATTACAAACTGCTTTTCAAATTCTATGACACAAGGTTGATGGAAGCCAAAGTTATGAACCAGGAGATGCACCAAAGCTTTTCTTCAGACACTGGATATTAATTTGTCATTAGATTGCTCTGCCAGTGGCAAAATGAAGAATTAATGATTTTTAAAATTTGCTTATTTATGGAGAGGGAAACTAGATGCATTAATTCATTTTAAAAGTTAACCAGAGGTGAAACTGTAATATATATTCTTTATGTAATGCTCAGTATTCCAGTGACTGTGCATGGATGAAGGTTGACATGATATGGACAACACTTCTGTACTTATAAAAAACTTAGAAAAAATATAAACTATATTTTTGGTTGATGGTCATCACTACTCTTTGTAGGAGCTAATGCTATTTGAAAGTGTGTTATTTGCCTGTGTGCTTCTGGCCCTGAGACTTCTGAATCCTTAAGACTGTCTGGTCAATCATATGCATGCAAGCCTGTATTATTTGTTTAATTAAAATGATGTGCCTATTAAAAAAAAAAAAAAAAAAGCAGATTGCATTTGTAAATACATATTGAAAAAAAAATAAAACAGAAACTGTTGCTGTCAAGTTGATTTTGACTCATTTTAACCCTAAAGGATACAGTAGAACTGCTCCATAGGCTTTTCAAGGCTGTAATCCTTCAAGAAAGCAGACTGCCATATCTTTCTCCTATGGAGTGGCTGGTGGGTTTGAACTGTCAACCTTTCAGTTACCAGTCAAATGCTTAACCATTGGCCAAGCAAGGCTCTTTTGTAGATCTACAGAAGAGTTTTTTAAAAGACTTATCCTAATGCTGTATGCCAAGATAACATATATTGACAGGGAACTTTCAGAAATTTAAACTGGATTCAGAAGGGGACATGGAGCTAGGGATATAATTGCTGATGTCAGATGGATCATGGCTAAAAGCAAAGAATATCAGAAAGATGTTTACTTCTGTTTTATTAACTATGCAAAGGCATTCAACTCTGTGAATCATACCAAATTATGGATGACATTATGAAGAGTGAGAATTCTGGAACACTAAGTGCTCATGAGGAACCTGTACATAAAACAAGAGGCTGACATTCACACAGCACAAGGGGACACTGCATGGTCTAAAACCAGGAAAGGTATGCACCAGGGTTGTATCCTTTCACCATACTTATTCAGTCTCCATACTAAGCACATAATGCAAGAAAATGGGCTACATGAAGAGAAACAGTATCAGGATTGAAGGAACATGCATTAACAACCTGCGATATGTGAATGACACAACCTTGCTTGCTGAAAGTGAAGAGGACTTGAAGCACTGATGGATGAAGATCAAAACTATAGTCTCCAGTATTCCTCAACATAAAGAAAACAAAAATTCTCACAACTAGGCCAATCATGATAAATGGAACAACTTCATGATGACTTCATGATAAATGGAGAAAAGATTGAATTTGTCAGGGATTTCATTTTACTTGCATGCACAATCAACACTCACGGAAACAACGTCAAAAAATCAGACTTTCCAAAAAAATTGGAAAAATCCACTGCAAAATCACTTTTTAAAGCCACTTTGGAGACAAAAGTCACCTAACCCAAGCCATGGTATTTTCAATCATCTGATATGCATGTTGAGGCTGGACAATGAATAAGGAAGACCGAAGAAGAGTTGGTGCCTTTGATTTGTGGTGTTAGCCAAGAATACTGAAAATAAAATGGACTGCCAGAAGAAGGTACAAATCTGCCCTGGAAGAAGTGTAGGCAGAATGCTCCTTAGACATGAGAATGCCCAGACTTCATCTCACCTACTTTGGTCATGATGTCAGAAGGAAGCAGTCCCTAAAGAAGGATATCATGATAAGTAAAGTAAAAGGTCAGCAAAAAATGGGAAGACTCTCAACAAGATGAATCAACACAGTGGCTGCACTGGTGGATTCGAGCATAGGAAGGATTGTGAGGATGGTGCAGGACAGGTAATGTTTTGTTCTGTTGTACATCTCACTATGAGTCAAAGCTGATTCAACAGTATCTGACAACAAGATGAGCAATCTCAGTCTTTGTTTTATGAATTGATATGAAATTTTATTTTGTTTATTTATTCTTAGTGTTTTCTCCTTCTAGGCTGCTTGAACTTTCCTGTTTATAGCTTGAACAGACAAAAAACAAAAGAAACAAAAAAAAATTCACCGTCGTTGAGTCAGTCCTGACTCATAGTGACCCTTCCTTGGATTTCTGAGGCAGTATCTCTATGGAAGTAGATTGCTCAATCTTCTTTCTGAAGAGTGGCTGGTGGGCTTGAACCACCAGTCTTCTGATTAGCACTCAAATGCCTTAGGCACTATGCCACCAAACTCCCATTTATATAGCTTATTATGGAGGATATGTTATCTTTCTTGCTACTATCCTTTATATCTTCACTAACTCAAAACCATAGTGTTTGTTGTATCAAGCTAATGCTAGTTGATTAGGAATGTTCTTGGCCTTTAATGTAACTCTCCTTCACCAATTATTATTATTAAACCTACATTATGAGTGACACTAAAAAAATATTCCAAATTACATTAACAGATCCATATTTTTATATTAAGGAGCTCTGATGGTGTAGTGGTTAAGGCATTTGACTTCTAACCAAAAGTGGTTTGAACCCAGCAGCTGTTCTGTGGAAGAAAGATGAGGCAGTTTGCTTCCATAAGGATTTACAGCTTTGGAAACCGAATTAGGGTCTCAATGAGTCAGAATTGACTTGATGACAGTTAGTTTGGTGTGGATATTGTACATTTAAGGAAGCATGGATAGTGTGAGGAAAATTGGTGGCACAGTGGTTAAATGGTCCATCTTATATGGTTGCTATGGTTTGGAACAGACTTGTCAGCAATGGGTTTATGTATGGTGTTATTATTATTGGATTAGATAACATAGAACTTATGTTAAAATGGTGTCATGTGAGTTTTGCAGTTTTCCTGAAAGAAATGATTAACTCATTCACTCATACATTCATTTTTAAATTTCTTTCCATAAGAATGCACTTGGGGGTTACAGTAGTCAAATTCCTAACAAAAATACAACATTTGAGTGGGGAAGAACAAAGCCATTCTATTAAATGTGGTTATCTCAATGATAGATGCAACTTAACCTATGATCATTTTGGTTCAAATGATATTAAGATATTAAGAAAATAATTACAGCACCTGCCACACCTCAGTTTGTCACATTAAAGAAGAAAAAAAAAAAAAAAAAACTACAACCACACAAAAAAAAAGAAAAAAAACAGACTGAGAGTTAACACATGTGTCAGAGTAAAAGTGTGCCCTATAGGGTTTTTAAGAGTAATTTTTTACCAGTCAATCACCAGGTCTTTCTTCCAAGGCCTCTGGGTAGGTACTAACTGCCAACACTTAATTAGTAGCCAGTCTCTTAACGACTTGCACTATACAGAGATTCTTTGTCATATATAGGCCTAATTATTTAGAAGCATTAATCAAACTAACATAGTTAAGTTCAACTTGAGTTGTAGCACTTAGAGAGCATTATGGACTGGAACACAGGCTGGATTTGAGGTAAGGTGGCAATCTTTCCCTGTTTGATTTACCACCTTGTACTGACAAATATTTTTTTTCAAGCCATCTGCTTCTGTCATATCATTAGAAGACAAGGCAAAGGCCACATTTCTTTGGTTTACTTAACAGCATGATATTGTGACTGTGTATATACAACTCTTATGGAAACTAGAAGTTACATTTTCAAATAAGAAATTGTGCTGTACGGGATATTGGAAATTATACACTCCATGAACCAAGAACATGAAACGTACTGAAGTAGATCCAGTAATTTTAATGAACATGTAATAGATACTTTAGTTTCACTTGTATATGTACTTATTGTAAGCTTTGATAACAATGCTAAATATATGGAATATCCCTAGATAATTCATGTCCAATTGGATTACAAAAACTATGGGTTGGTAATGCTATCTTTTTAAATTCTTCCAATCATATTTAACAGGAAAATTCCCATTGTGAATTATGATACATTATGAGTTTCCATTTTTAAAAGTAAAAATATAGTTTTAACAGAACTATTAGGTAAGATCAAGAAAAGAAGAATCACTGCACTCCCAAGTGTTAACATATTCAGTGTTTCCCTTTCTTGACAAGGATAGCAGTGCAGATGTTAATTATGATATATAGAATACTTCATTAAGACACCAAAACTCCGTGGTCTTTGTGCCCTCTGCTCCTTTTTTGAGTTTCATGACTGGGTTATGTATGAGCATAATGAAATAGACCTCTAAAAATCATTTTTAATAACCCACCAGCATTGCCACTCCAAATGCGTTTCTGGAACAGTGGCTTTATGTCAAAACTTAACTTTTAGAAAGGAACTATTATTATAAAATGCTCTTTAAAAGAGTACCTGTAGTTACATTTCAAACAGTTACTTACTCTAGCTCTTGATGAATTAAGTAATTAAGAAATAATTTCATATTAGTGAATCTTTTAGAGTCAATAACAGACTATTGAATGAAATAAATATACTCACACACTCATACACATACATACATACATGTTGTTGTTGTTGTTATTTGCCATCGAGTCGGCCCCGACTCATAGCGACTCCTCCTTGGGTTTCCAAGGCAGTATCATTACGGAAGTAGGATTGCCCAACCTTTCTTCCGAGGAGTGGCTGGTGGGTTTGAACCGCCAGCCTTATGGTTAGCAGTCAAGTGCCTTAGGTACTATGCTACCAGAGCATATATATATCTGTGTATAGATAAGTAGAGATAACTCCGGAATCAAATTTCATGATAAAACTCATGTTAAACCAAAAAATTTTTTTCACTGAAGAAACAGTGTTACTTAATTTCATTATAAGAATGTAAAGAGTTTTGTTACTTTGGCTTCTCATAATTTGAATTTATAGATTCTCAAACACAGATTTTATAGGCAGTGTGGAGACTTTTTCGGTAAACCGATTTTTTTTATTTTAAATCTTTTCTTTAATTACTTTTGTTTCACGTCGACACCAATATTTCTTAAACTCTATGGTGGTATCACATTATAAGGTTTAAAAGTGAATGCCTAAGGCAAATTCAGGGGTAGTCAAAACTATCCTTGAAGTATAGTGAGCATGTCAAGATGCTCAAATTGTAAGAAGTATGAGGGGACCGAGGGAACATACATTTATGTCACCAGTGGCAGGTACTCAGGGGCATCCTCTCAGTCTCCTTGAGAGAAATGCCCTGCATTGTTTTTAACTGTGTTCTTTTTCTGTCTCCCCCTCATCTCCCTCCCTCCTTCCCTCCCTCTCTTTGTCTCTATCTCTCTCTCTTTTTTTTCCTATCCCCTCCACACACAATCTCTTTCTTCCCTCTCCAGCAGATAAAGTTGAAGCTACGTCATTGAAAGGCTATACAAACATATTTTGTAACTTTGTTTATAAATATTAGGTACTTTAAGGCCACAATTCTGCCGGAGATCCTGGCTTTCCCCTTCCTATTTGTTCTAAAGAAGGGCCATAAAGGAGGAAGAAAGGAGATGTGAGCAGAGTTCTATACAACAGAATGGGGAGTTAGGAAAGACTAAGTGCAACACACGAGGCTTAGTTTTCACTTTTTCAAAAAAAATTTATTTTATTCTATTTTTATTTTGTCAGTATTTCCTTCCCTCCCCTCCCACCCCTGGTACAAACAAAGCTTGTTTCTATTTATAAACCTTTCCTTGACTTTTTACAATAATGAACTAATACAATATTTGTCCTTCTGTGATTGACTTATTTCACTCAGCATAATGTCCTCCAAGTTCATCCACATTATGGGGTATTTTGTGAAGATTCTACATTATTCTTTAGTGTTGCATAGTTTTCCATTGTGTGTATGTACCATAGTTTGGTTATCCAATTTTGCGTTAATGGGCACCTACGTTGTTTCCATCTTTTGGCTATTGTAAATAGTGCTGTGATGAACATGGGTGTGCATATATCTGTTCTTGTCCTGGCCCTCAATTCTTTAGGATATATACCTACTAATGGGATTTCTAGATCAAATGGTGCTTCTAATTCCAGCTCTTTAAGGAATCTCCATACTGCTTTCCACAGTGGTTGCATCATTTGACAGTCCCACCAGCAGTGTATGAGAGTCCCAATCTCTCCACATCCTCGCCAGCATTTATTTTCTTTGTTGTTAAATTTTGCTATTGATATTGGGGCCAGATGGCATCTCCTTGTTGTTTTGATTTGCATCTCTCTAAATATAACAATAACAACAACAACGGCTGATGATCGTGAAAATTTCTTCATGTGTTTGTTGGCTGCCTGAATATCCTCTTTGGTGAAGTGTCTATTCCTATCTTCTGCCCATTTTTTAATTGGATTGTTTGTCTTTTTGTTGTTGAGATGTTGGGAGTTTTCTATAAATTTTAGAGATAAGTGCCTTTCAGATATGTTGTTGCCAGATATTTTTTTTTCCCAATCTGTAGTTTCTCTATTCACTCTCTCAGAGAAGCCCTTTGAAGCACATAAAAATTTAATTTTTAGAAGGTGTTATTCATCTAATTTATCTTCTGCTATTTGTGCATTTTGAGTTATGCTTGACAGTCTATTTATGCCATAAATTATGACCCTTAAATTTGCCCCTATTTTTTCTTTAAGAAATTTTATAGTGTTAGGTTTCACATTCAAGCCTTTAATCCATTTGGAGTTAGTTTTTGTGCATGGTGCGAGGTACAGATCTGGTTTCACGTTTCTGCAAATGGATATCCAGTTTTGCCAGCACCGTTTGTGAAAGAGATGTCTTCCCTATGTAATGGATTCCAGCCATTTTTCAAAAATCAGCTGACCATAGGCCAATGGATCTATTTCTGGATTCTTAATTCTGTTCCACTTGTGTGTCTGTTGTTATACCAATACCAGATTGTTTTGACTACTGAGGCCATATAGTAGGTTTGAGATTTAGGAGTATGAGACTTCCTACTTTGTTGCTCTTCTTCAATAGTGCTTTGTGTATCCATGTTCTCTTTCCTTTCCATATAAAGTTAGTGATTGCTTTTTCCATATTGTTAAAGAATGTTGATGGCATTGGAATTGGGGTTGCATTGAATATATAGATTGCTTTGGGTAGTAGTGACATTTTCACAATGTTCAATCTTCCTATCCAAGAGCACGGTATGTTCTTCCATTTATGTAGCTCTTTTATGGTTTCTTGAAGTAGTCTTTTGTAGTTTTCTTTGTACAGGTCTTTTGTGTCCCTAGTGAGAGTTATTCCCAAGTATTTTACAGCTTTGGTAGCTATTGTAAATAGTATTGATGTCCTTATTTCCTTTTCAACACTCTCTTTGCTGGTGTAGAGGAATCCAACTGATTTTTGGATATTGATATTGTATCCTCCCACTATGCTGAATCTCTCAATCAGTTCCAGTTTTTTTTTTTTTTTTTTTCTGAATCTCTTGGTATTTTTTAGGTATAGGATCATATAATCACCAAATAGGGATAGTTTGACTTCTTCCTTACCAATTTGGATGCCTTTG